>NC_069707.1:35352500-35652500 GCF_023699985.2 Odocoileus virginianus | reverse complement strand
TTTAAAAATCTTACCTCCTCCAAATCTTACTTTCCCCAAGAGGGAAAACATTTTCATGGTATTTAAAAATTGCTATAAGAAACACTTTTGAACATTATATTTATGGGCTTATTTAAGCAAAACTATGCTCTCACTTCTGCAAATGTATGTGTGCTTTCATCAATATTCATTTTGGTAAACAGAGAAATGGCTAATAGAATCTATATTCAAAGTGATAAGAAGAGTTTTTGCATTGTTTTAGTTGCTTTTGCTAATTTAGATTGGTACCTCCAAGTTCCCAATTCTAAAAGTAAAACTCTTACAATATTCAAAAGAATTGAATATGGTTCTGCACCATTTCCCCTGTGATATCATTTCTGTCCACTCTCCTCCTCCTTCTAGCCTTAGTGGTTTCTCACTTTTTCTGAAATACACCAGCATACTCTCACCATAATATTTCGCTGAAGATATTCTCGCAACTTGGAAAGCCATTCACCAGATATCTGTTTGGTTAACTCCCTCACCTCTCTCAGCTAGAGAGAGCTTTTTATACCTGAGTCATCCCCAGCATGCTTCATAACTGTATAGAGAGTTGATTAATTCTTAAGTTACTTGGAATTAAGGCTTCAGAAAATTCTAGCTAATGCAAATGGATCTTAGACCTAGAGATAAGAGGTAAAATTTGTGTATTAAAAAAAAAAACTGTGCAGTAATGAGTTAACTATTACTGAGGGTGCTCAAACCCTGCACATATCAAAGAAAGGACTACCCTGGCTGTGGAGAGAAAACATCTAAGCCCTTATCCTGTCAGATTAGAGTGTTTTTGTATATCTGGGCCACACCAGATAGAGTATGCTAACAATGTGATTTATGGTGAATGCCCTTTACGGTCCATTTGGGGTCCTGGACCATACAGCACCACTTGATCTCTAGAGGGTCCGAAGACCCAGTAGTTGAGGTCAGTCACACAAATCCTCCATGCTTGTGTAACTCCTCCAATAAAAACCTTGGATACGAAGGCACAGATGAGCGTCCCTAATTGGAAGTAATATGCCCTTATTGTGACACATCATTGCTAGGAGAATTAAACATTATCCATGTATCTTCACTGGGAGAGGGTAACTGGCAATTTGTTTTCTCATAGGCCCTGCTGTATACATGCCTTTTTCTTTACTGGCTTTAGTTTTTCTTTGTTCCCTGTGGTAAACTGTAACTCAGTTTAACAGCTTCTCTGAGTTCTGTATTTCTAGAAAATCAGCAAGACCAGGAGTGATCTGGTGGACCCCCAACACAAAATAGGAGGAAATTTTTCTAACTTTGAGTTAGGTAACACGATAAAAATGTATGACACATGTTAACTATATAAATTTAAAATCATTTTGTTTCAAAAGATAATATTACGGAAATGAAGACAAGTCATAGAACAGAAGAAAATATTTTCAATTATATATCTGAAAATATTTGCAAATCAAATATCCAAAATACAGATATAAGTCTTACAGCTCAATAACAAGAGGACAAAGGCCAAAAAATTTGAAGAGATGCTATTTCAAAAAAAGGCAAATAAATTGCTACTAAGCACTGACAAAAATGCTCAACATCACTTGTCACTAAGGAAATGAAATTAAAACTACAGTGAGATACCATTGATTATAAAACAAAAGATACACAAGTTTTAGCAAGGATTTGGAGAAACTGGAATCCAAATTCATTGTAAATGGGAAATTAAAATGGTACATTATTCATATTATCTCCAAAAGGGAGATAATACAAATGGCCTTTGGTATTGAATAAACAAAATGTGGTATATCCATATATAAAAAACTATTTAGGAACAAAAAACACACCAGAATAGTAATATATGCTACAACATAGATGAACCTTAAAAACATTAAGCTAAGTAAAATGTTAGTTTCAAAACACTACATACTGTATGATTTATTTTATATGAAATGTATAGGAAAGGCAAATTTATAGACAGAAATGAGAGCAGTGGTTGCCTGAGGCTGGAAATGTAAGCAATAATGATTGGCAAATAGCTCAAGGGACTTCTTTGGGGTGATGGATGGTCTAACATTGTTGGTGGTTGCACAACTCTATAAATTTACTAAAAATCATTGAATTGTATACCTATAAGAGATGAATTGTATGGTTTTAAAAATTAATACCTCAAAAAAATTAATACCTCATTTAAACTATAAGAAAAATTTAATGGGGAAAGATGCAAAAATAAACAATAAATAGTAACCTACATGATATATAAGAAGAAGATAGTGTTTTGATTCCAAAACAATGAAGAATTTAATAGTGAGTATAGGAAATATAGGGAAGAGGGAACAAAAATTTTTCAGTAATAAATAGGGTGGTCAGATAAGCCTCACAAGTTGACATCTGGTTGAAGAGCTTGCCGACTCAAGGAAAAAGTGGGAGCAAAGTTTTAAGGCAGAAGCATATCCTCAAGTTTGAGGAACAGTGAGGAGGTCAATGGGGTTAGAAGGGAAAGATCTGTAAACAATAAAGTCAGAGCAATAATGAGAGTAAAGAGAGAAAAATAAAAGCCTATTACCCACTGGAAGGTCATTATTTTGAGAAAAACTGGGAGAGCCATTGGAGATTTTTTAACAGAGAAGCAGCATAATCTGACATACCACTTACAAGCACGACTCTGGATGCTATAAGAATAGACTTCAAGAGTGAAAGAGAAGTAGGGAGACCAATTAGGTGGCTATTTTGATAATCCTGGCAATATGTTATGATGATTTGAACCCACCAAGGGGGTAGATGGAGATCGCAGTGAGTGGTGATATTCTGGATAAAGCATGAGGGAGAAATTGGCATAAATTTTTCTCCTTTTAAAAGTTAATTCATACTTTTATAAAAATTAGAAGTTAAAACATGAAAATGTTAATCATATTTCTTCATATTTGATGAAATGATTGAATCTTTATGCTTCTACATTTTCCCATTTTCTAGCCATGTGCACATATTATTTCTATAGAGAAAAACCATTTTTTTCAACATCCAGTTAATTGAGCAAGATTGAAATACAAACAATCTTGTTTTTGCCAAAATTTTAAGACAACATCAAACTGGTTACATATATGAAGTAATCAGTGATAAATGGTAGTATTAGCAATATGCAGAATAGTCAAGCAGCAAATACTTCCTGAATACAGAGTGGTAAATTCACTTTTCCGTAAAAATGTGGTAACATTATTATCAACTAACTTTCCTGGGATTGTATGACTCTCTCCAGAGTTTGTCTAATATCTAGTTTTTTTAGTTGGTAATAAATGCAGTTCTAGTTAGAATGAATATAACTTGTATCAGTAAGGAAAGAATTATGTTGAAATAGGGCTTCCCAGGTGGCTCAGTGGTAAAGAATCCATCTGCCAATTCAGGAGACACCGGAAAGGTGGGTTTGATACCTGGATAAGGAAGATCCCCTGGAGGAGGAAATGGCAACCCCCTCCAGTATTCTTGCAAATAAAATCCCATAGACAGAGGAGACTGGTGGACTACAGTCCGTAGGGTCACAAAGAGTTGGTCATGAATGAGCGCGCATGCGTGCACACACATGTGAGTGCACACACACACAATATGCTGAAATAACAAACAACTTCAAATTCTCAGAGATTTAAATAATAAATGTATATTTCTCATTTCACTCTGTGTCCAATTCAAATGAGTGAAGGCAGGGTCTCTAACAACTATAGTTACTTAGAGATCCAGACTGTTGAAGGCTTCATTTTGACATGATCTACCAGGATAAAATATGTTAAATTATGAACTGGTTCTTAAAGCATCTGTTCAAAATTATACACCTTACTTTTGCTCTCATTACATTAGTTAATGCAAGTCCCATGTCCTACGGTCAGAAAAGAGTCAGAAAGTCCAATTCTATGATGTACTCAAAATTTAAAGAGAAAAATCTATGATAATTATTATTTTGAGAAGGGAGATAAAAAAGAAAATATTAGAGCTTCAATTTGTATTAATTTTTATATAAAAATAAAATTAAACTATACTAATATTTATGCTAAAGATTTTCTAAAATTTAATTTTAAACCCTAGTATTTAATTATAAACAATTTAATTTATTCCCGTACCAGATGGTCACATGACATGCATAGTCCCCAACATGTTGAGACAGTTTCAGAATTCAAAAAACATTAATGAAAGCAATTGTCTTCTTTCTTTCATTTTCTTGCAATACTTGCATATAATGGATTGTATACAGATCAAGTTAAGAATTATTATAATCCAGTTTCAACTTTCCACAAAGTAGGCAATAACTTTGTAAGATGCCTACAAAGGCATTTCAGAATTGAAAATTGCAGAACCTATCAAGAAGAAAATGACAGAGTGACACTTCTATTCCTAGCACGAACTTGTCATCAGCTACATACAACTGCCGTCTAAAGAAACTGCCAAAATCAGATTTATGAAGAAAATTATTTCACATATGGATTGATGGCCACCAACATTAATGATAAATCTTCCTTAAATGTATATTTTGTACGGTGTGTACATGCTGTATACTGGACCTTTACAAGGTATCTTTAAGGGCTATTATTTGAAACAAGCACTGAAATAAATACATTACAGCTATGTCTTTGAATCACCCTATCACATGGTATTAAATCAACATTTTTCCAAATACTGAAGTATTCAATAATGGAAATATTTAAAACTTTCAATAACGTTAAATAATAGTTAATATATTATAATAATTTAACTTTTATGAGAGAAAAATGGGTTTATTATTAATAAAACATTCAAATTGTTTAAAACATTATTAATTTCATCTTTATCCTCTTATAATATTTACTACTGTGTATGCTTTAGAATTACCATAAATGACAATAAAGAAATTGATATTTTAAGGTATGTGCTCATTTTTTTTGTTTTTAGCCTACAAGGTTTGTGATTGAATAAAGTCCTGATCAACTAGCTCAAGGATGGGGCATTCCAGTCATTATTTCAATCTGTGGTCAAAATTTATTTTTTTCAGTTGTCTACTTGAAATTTCCATTTGGGTGAATAACAGATTTAACATGTCCAAAATGAGTTTTTGCTTTCTCTATCAAACCTCTACCCTGCCAAGGTCTTTACAACTCTGTCAAAGGTACAGACATCTATCTAATGGTTAAGGTCAAAGTCCTGTCATGCATCATTTAGTCTTCTCCTACCTCACACCCATATCAAATCTACTAGCAAGTCCTGACATTTCTACCTCCAAAGTACACACTACATTGGTCATTTCTTTTCCAACTTAATCAAAGTAACACGAACTCTCTTCTGGATTATCACACAGCCCTAAAGTGTCTCAACCCACTTTTGCCCCGCAGAAGCCTGTGCAGTCCCAGCTAAAATGGTGCCAAGTCCTGTCAATCTCCTACTGCCAACTGGTCACTGCCAGTTATAAAATCTAAACTCCTTGAAATGCTCTTGCCCATTCCTTAAATCTCTTTCTCATATGACTTTCCCATTTGTCTTATATGTTCGAGGTACAGGGATATTTTTCTCTTCTTCAAACAGACTAAGCCCCTTTTGGTCTAGCTGTTCACTCTGTTTGGAACACTCACCTCCAGGATATTTTCTTGTCTGATTCCTTCTCAGCATTCAGGTCTCTGCTACTAAACCAGCTCTTTAGAGAGAAGTTCACTGATCAGTTTATCTTACTGGTCCCCACCCACTTCCCCAGCCCCACTATGTAGCAAATTATGTATTACATGGCTTTTAAGGCCTACAAACTTTGTGCATCCCCATGTCCTCAGCCTCATTTCCACTAAGTATCCCCTCAATTGCTCTGCTTTATCCTCACGTGTCTCCTTTTTGCTTCTTACTCAGATAAAGAGATCTGTTATATGGTTTGCACTTGCTCTATCCTCAGCAGAAATGTTCTTCCAGAAGTATGCAAGACTCATTTCCTCAGTTTATTCTGGCCTCTGCTCAAATATCATCTCAGCAGAGCTATCTGCCCTGATTGCTCTAGCAAAAGATCATCTCCTCCCCCTCTTGCTTTGCCCTCTACTTATTTAGTAATTCATGGTACTTGTGTATATATCAAATCTGTCACTTGTTTGTCATTTGTTCCAGCCACTGGAATACAAGCCCCAATAGGGTAGGGGCTTCCCCAATCCCTTCCATGATTCTAGCCTTTTGAACAATGCCTGATAATGTGTTATTGTATTTTATATAAACTAGTCCATGCTGAGACTCACTTGATGTTTCACGTTTCATGTCATAAAGGAAGCCTGAATCAATTTCAAAGGAACAGTAATACAATACAACATAGACTACTGTTCTCTAACAACATACAATAAAACTAGTAATTAAAAGAAAAGAACAGCTAACGACAATTTTATATTATCAGAAAATAAATAGCCATTGGATTTAAAAGGAAAAACATGTACTCAGAACTGAGTAAAAGTGAAAATATTACAAGGCAAAATTTATGGGAAAGAAACAAGTATCTAGAGAAAAATATAGGTTTAGGCGTACTTACCAAGAAAGAAATGTTTTTAAAATGACTGTGATTTATACCAGAAAGCCAGAAAAGGAGCAGAAGAGCAAAGGACACAAGAAAATAATAGAGTCAGAAATCAAGGAGAGAAGCAAAACAACAGAGGATTTCACCAAACCTAATTCTGATTTCCCTCCCCAAAATTTCACATCCAGTTATTCTTATAAGAGAATTTTACCAAATTAAAGAGTTTAAGGCCCATTTCTCTTTTCTCAAATACCTCAAAAAAAAAAAAAAAAGAAAACAACAAAATCTATGTAGTTCATTTTAGAAAGCTAGTGTTATCTTGAATCTAAAATTATAAATGAGTCTACTAGCTCATTTCAATTATGATCAAATGCAAAAATCCTTAAATATATCAAACTCCTACTTTGTATTTCAAATGTTACTACATATTATTATCAATACTATATTAAAAGATTCTTCAGTTTGAAAAATCTTTTAAAGGTAATTTCATTAGCAGACCAAAGAAACCAAACAACCTAGAAAGCAAGGAATAGATAGGAACTTCCTTAATTTAGTGACAACTAAACACCAGTTCTAGAATATTGTACTTAATGAAGGAGTTTTAAACACATTTTCTTTATGATTCATAATTCTCATTTTTTTAACACAGTTCTGGAGGCTCTGGACTATACTATCAAGATAAGGAAAAATGAACAGTTGCCAAACATATTAGGCAAGAGACACAACTCAATGTTTTCTAATGATATCAATATTTAGGAAAATCAGAGAAATAAAAAATAAATTATTAAAATTAATAAGTTCATCAGTATCATAGTAATAGGTACTTACATTTCCACTTCAGTGGTAATCAATGAGAACAGAGGAAATATAGTATCAGTCAATATAGCAATATAACATGTGTATGTGTCTGCATTCTAGGAACTAACTTTAGAATACACAGGATCTCTACGGAGACATTTTTTTTTAATTCTGATACATGATCAGAAAGATACATTTTTAGTTTGTTTATTTTTAATGAGAGATAAACTATGTTAATGGATGGAAAGACCTTACTACTTAAAAAACTGAAGTCATAATCAAAAAACATATCTACATTAGAAATCCCAGCTCAGAATGGTTTGTAATTTTACTAAATATTTAAATAAGAAATTACATCTAATTTATATAATATCTTTAGAAGAAGAAGAAAAGACTCTACCCAAGAAGTTCTATAAGCTCAACATAATTCAATAGAAAAACCTGGGTAGGATGTCATACAAGATTAAAATTATAAGCCAATTTCATACCCTAAAAGAAATACAAAAGTTCTTTAAAACTAATAAACTGAATTCAATGATATATAACCAAATGGATCTTATCCCACAAATAAATGACTTAAGAGTTTAAAAAATCAGTGCAAAAAAAATATTATCACAAAAGTTATTTAGAAATTTGATAAAGTAAACATATCTTTATGACTTAAAAAACTGGTAGAAAACTAGAAACCTCTTTAAATTAAACCAAACATTATATTTAATGATAAATTATTAAAACTTTCTCTCTATGGTTGTGAGGCGAGTAAAACGAGGGCCTTTATCATTACTCTTATTTGATAAAATACTATTGGTAGAAACACTAGCTAATACTTTAACTGAAGGAAAATAAAGTACAATCATTGGAAAGAATAAGAACCTATCAACATTTGCAGAAAACTTAAATATGTATATAACAAATCTAAAATAAAGATACATTCTTAGAATTCAAACACACAAAGAAAAAATGAAAACTTCAAAAGATACCACTTATAATGGAATCTTAAAAATCAATGAGTTAACTAAGAATAAATCTAAAATAGAAGTGTAAGAACTTCACAAGTAAAAATTATTAAATGTTATGGACAGAAGTGAAAAGATATCTATTCATATAACTAGACAGATAAACTAGGTTCATGGTTCAGAAGAAGACTTCATTTAAAAATCATGTCAATTCTCTATAAACCAATGAACTGCTAATAAAAAAAGTTGGGAAAACTGGTTGTACAATACTAGTTCTCAAATTTGGCTTCATTTTTAATCATCAGGGAGATTTTTTAAAAACTGATGCCTTATCACTTACAAATTAAATCCTTGTCTTTTCAGGAGAGAAGCAGACTCTGAGAGTTACTAAGAAAGTAAATTTTAAAAGTTCCCATCACAAGAAAAAAAAAAACTGTAATCATGTGTGGTAATATGTGTTAACTAGATTTATAGTGGTGATAATTTTGCTAAATGTACAAATAATGAATCATAGTTTTGTACATTTGAAAATATATGATATTACATCTAAATCTCAATTACCTTAAAAAGACAGATATCAAGTGTTATGAAGAATATTGATTAATTAGAACTCTCACGTTCTGCTGGTAGGAAGGTAAAGTGATATAACTACTTAAGAAACTTGTTTTCCATTACCTACCCAAACCAAACATATGCATCCTGTGTGATGTGGTAATCCCACTCATTTATATACACAATTGAATATTATACACATGTGAACACACATATATAAAAATGTTCATGACAACATTAACAGACATCTTCAAACTGGAAATAATTCAAATGCCTATTAGTAGTGGAATGGATAAATAAATTGCAATATGTTCATCTACTGGAATATTACACACACTGGAATGAATAGCCTATATAGAACAGCATGGATTAATTTTACAAAGATAATGTTGAACATATATGCCAAACATAAAAGGATACTATTGTAATGTTTCATTAATGTAAAGTTCATAAATGGGCAAAAGTCTGTTAAGGATTACTTCTTGGGAAGATGGAAGATAATGACTGAGAAAGAGCACAAGATTTAACTTCCAAAATACTTGTAATTTTCTATTTCTTGACCGTGATGGTGGTTACATGGATATACTTAATTTGTGAAAATTCATCAAGATGTATGCTTTTTTCTCTTAAGTGTAGCATAATAGTAAAGTATTAAAGGATGAAGACAGTCTGAACACATGGAGAGAGTATGTTCTTTTGTAAGATTTAAAGTAAAAATGTCAATTCTTCCCAAGTTAACCTATAAAATCAACATACTCTAATACAAATTCCAGTTGAATTTTTTTTTCCCAGTTGAATTTTTAAAGTAATCAATTGATTTATTTAAAGACATGTTTGAAAGGTCTGTGAATAGCTACATCAACTTAGGATAAAGGAGCAAAAAGATTGGTTTATATGTGATAATGCTTATGCCAAAGCCATAGTTACAAAAACAATGCTTGAACACAATTGAGAAAACACAGACTAATGAACAGAAGAGATATTTAAGAGACAAACCAACCCAGTTATGAGCATATAACTTAAAGACAACAACACAAATCAGAGGGAAAAGGATGGCTAGCTTAGTAAATGGTGTTAGAAAATTGCGGTTACTATACGGAAAAAACGAAAATTGGATTCCTCTGCACTTCATGGCATAGTTTAAAATTTAAATATGAAATTTAAAGTTGATTTAAAATAACATAGGAAAATATCTTTGTAAACCAAACATGAGGAAGAACTTTCTAATGTGAAATCTTAAAAGCACAAACTATGAGACCAAACAATGACTTGGGTACAGCTTAGGAACAAAGATACACTTCACAATATTATATATATAGAAAAATATGGTCTGCTTCAAAATAATCAATTTACAAATGAATTAAACAAAATGGTCTGTAGAAAACTGATGGCTGCTACACCAATTCATTGCCTGTGCATGCCTGGTCAGCCGCTCAGTCACATCCGACTCTTTGTGACCCCATGGACTGTATGTAGTCAGGTTTCTCTGTCCATGGGATGGTCCAGGCAAGCATCCTGGAGGGGGCTGCCATTTCCTATTCCAAGGGATCTTCCCGACTCAGGCATCAAACCCGTGTCTGCCACATCTCCTACACTGCAGGTGGATTCTTTACCACCCACATTCACTCATTCTATTCTGTTATAAATCGTGTACAGTCTTGGTAAAAGTCACTCTGTACTACCTCAAGAGGTTAACTCAATCTCTCCTATAAGGTGATTTTGTTTTATGTGTTTATTTCGGCTGTGCTTGGTCTTCCCTGCTGCCTGCGGGCCCTCTCTAGTCACAGTGAGTGGAGCGCAGACTCACAGGTGTGCAAGTGTGTGTTTGTGTGTGTGTGAATTGGGTCTGACATTCATCAATAATTTTATTTCATAATATAATATCTAAAAAATTATTTTGTCTGTAAATGGGAAAGATTTGCCTACCAACAGCTTTTTACCTTCCCAGTACTTTTTCTGGACTTAATTGCATGACTGGCTCGATTCTACCACCCTTGGAATCAGAAATATATATTTCCCCAGAAAATGACTCTGTCTTACATATATTCGAACCACTGCTTAAAAAAATTGAGGGTATGTATTGTATATGTTGTAAGTCTTAATGCTTTTTCTGAAGTAATACAGTAAGTTACACCAAAGCACACTAACTTATTCAACAGTCTTAGTTGAACTCTGACTTTAGAACTCTGACAAAGATTCTATAAAAATTATCTTGTATTTAGTAAGTGTTCACTTCTATACCTTTAAATATGAATGCCATTATTAAATTAGAAGTTAGACCACTATGGAAAGAGGGAGAGAAACATTGATATAAGCAACATTTAGAACTGGTTAAGATTTTGGTGAAATTTTCTTCCTAAATGCTGTGCTTTTAATAGCTGTTTTTTAAAAAACCCCAAAAACTGTATTTTATGTTCTAGAAACATAGATACAGATAACTTTTCACTTGAATTACAACCAATTTCAAAGGAAAGGCAAGAATAATTCATGTTGAACTATTTAAAGCCCTACAAAAAGTTCAAGAAGCTTCACTCACTTCCTAGCCCCTATCCACACCAGTCTTATCCAGTTTCTCCTTTCTTCAGCACAATATATTGTCTCGACAATTTCTCAATTACTGTCTCTGATAATGACTTTTCCTTTAACAGAACACATATATTCTCTGTTCAAAAAGTTTGCACTAAAGTTCCTAACAGTATATTGAGCATATTGCAGCCAATCAAAAGATAGGAAGGTGCTTACCTTCAAAATAGAAGCCTGACTGGATTTCTAGGACCCTGGGGAGGGTCCTGAGGTCAAGGGAGTGGATGAATTCTTCCAGTGACAATGCCATTGCTTTGGCTTGGGTCTTGTGCGGACCTGGCACTTACAGAAGCTTCTGGCTTCTGAGTGTCACTTTGCACAGTCCCAGCTCATTGTTCCTTTACCAGGGATGTCACGCCGAGCCTGCTTGGGGTGGAGTAACTCAATGTGGGGAGGGGAGTGAGAAGGGAGGAAGGAGGCAGGCAGGGGACAAAGGGTGCTGCATCTCTTTTTAGTTCTCATTGTGGCTTCATTTCCTTCTAACACTGAAGTAGAACAGGATGGGGGTGTGGTGAGCATGTCTGAACAGACACTGCCAAAAAAATGAGGACTGGCAAGTAGCTGGGTTCATCTGTTGCTGGACCAGCTGTGCATCCTCCTCAGGGGCCAGGCTGCTTGAGGTCAGAGTTGCTTGTGGCTTGTCAACCAGGAAAGAATAGGAATTCAGGACTAGAGTATAATCTTAAAAAGGGCACCGTATCAGTTCTTTATCTCTTCGCTTCACTTCTAAAGTTTGGCTCTGTGCCTTATTTGCATACTCTCAGGGCTTTTATACAAAATTAGGTTACAAAAGTGCTTTGTGTCAGCTCTTTTCAGAAATCTGATACTCTGGAGGGGGAGGATCAGAAACCCCTTTTTATTCTCCCACATTAAAAATTTTGCTGAATATTAAAGGAGAGTGGGGGAGGGGTACACTATGCAAAGTGATATAGTAAATCAATATGAATTTTCTGATCACCACACTATAGTGAAAGTATCTAAATCTGTTGTTAGGAAATCTGAGTTTCCTGGGGTTAGCTCTGATTTTGACTTACCAGTGACATCAGCCTTGTCTTCTCTGTCCCTCATTTGTCTCATTATTTAACAGAGAAAAAGTTAGAGCTTAATAAACTGTAAAAATTTCTTACAAGGCCAAAATTCTACAACTCTGATCATGGGGTCCAAATTTGCAGTGGCGAGGGTTGGGGATGACCAAAGTCAAAGGAAGCAAAAGAAACTTCACTAAAAATAAATCTCTAAAAAATCTCCCTTCCTAGTCTTTATATTTAAGTGAGACAATATTTTAGAGCTAGAGTATACAATTCAAGGTGACGTTTTCCAAGTCTTTATAAAGGTGACTAAAAGAAGACTGGTCGATATAAACACAGCGAAAGAAACTAGGAAGCTGCATATTAGACTTACAAACTGGACTCCGGGTTCCTGTCTAGAAACTGTTTTAGCCTTAAGCTGCAAAGAGCATAGCCAGACAGAGAGGGTCAGGGTGCGCTCATTATGTAAATAACCTAAGAAAATAAAAACAAGGCCTTATAAAACTCTTTTAATTCTTAAAAATCATATTTGATATTTGCAATAATCTGCCTGGCTTCAATTCTTTCTTTACAAAACTAAATTTTATAAAGTCATGTCAATAGTTTTTTCACCAGTAACTTCTAAGTACTTTTTCATTTGCAGTTGTTTTTTTTTGCTCAAGATCCACCTAAACTTGATCAGTCTGCCTTCTGCACCCCTTTTCCCAAGCTTAGGACCTTCAATAGACTGCAAACATTGTTTACAGCTTGCCTCTCATATAATTGAATATATGGAAAGGGCTGCTGTGGACCGATCCTTGAAAATCGTGCATCTGTTAGAAGTGGTACTATAGCAAATTTCATTTGATATCTAACTCAAACTGGACTTTGCTTGATTTTTTAAAAAAATTATCCCACATCAACTTTTTATCCTACTAGTCAACGAAGCCATTTCAAAGTATTATCAATCTTTTACAATTGTCTTTGCTTCTCCTGCTTTTGCTCTAGGAACAGATGAACCTCCTTTTCTGTTACATTCTCCTTCTTTTATATTCTCAGTCGTAGTTAATGACACTATCACTCTCTCAATTTATCAAGCCTGAAGGCTGCATCATGAGAGATGCCATGTCCCGCCTCCAAATCCCTCAAGCACTATAGGCAGCAAGAATCAATATCACTCACCTTGTTCTTGTCTATATTCTCCACTACTACTACTTTTAGTTCAGATCATTATCACTTCTGACACTATAGGCAAAGAAATCCTGACATAAACAGCTGAGATAAAATTGACAAATAAGAATATTAAGAGAGTACTTGAACCACCAGGTAGTAAAATAAATGCTTAAAGTTTAATAACTGAAACAGCAGATTACAGGTGTAATAAGAGCCTGATCAATGAGAATTCAGAAAAAAAACCAAAGCATTGCCAGCTAAAGACGGTGCTTCATCACCCAGCTCTACAAGAACTGAGTCATTAGCCACCTTGGTTGCTGATATTCAACACATCGTGAAAGAAGTTCAGGACAGAGATCAGACTGGTAGAACAGGCCTTCAGATAATTAGAAACTCTCTGGAGAAAATTTTAAGAACTCATTGTCTTGCATCTTCTTATTCAGAGAAAACCACTAAAATCATTAACTGAGATGGCTGTTCTTCATGACTGGCAGCAACCCTCCACTGAGATGTGTGCTTAATTGCACATACCCCTTCTCCAAAATCCACCCCCATCACCACTTCTCCAAAATCTCCACCCCATACCTGTTCCGATCAGTTCCTCAGAGTTCTCTGAAAGGCTTCTCCTGGGCTACAGTTATCAGTAAGTGCTCAGATAAAACTGAAACCCACAGCTCTCATGTTTTGCATTTTTATTTCAGTCAACAGTATAAATAATAATTCTATATGAAAAAGATGAAATTTCAAAGCAGTAGGGGGAAAATTCATTCAACAAATAATTTTAAATAATTTTTAAATAAAAATTTCCCAGAATTCTATGCAACAAAATTAATTTCAAGGAAAGGGTTTCCCTGGTGGCTTAGTGGTAAAGAATCCTCCTGCCAGTTCAATCCCTGGGTCTGAAAGATCTTCTGGATAAGGAAATGGCCATCTACTCTATTCTTGCCTGGGAAATCCCATGCACAGACAGGCTACAGTCCATGGGGTTGCAAGAGTCAGACATGACTTAGCAACTAACAGCAGCAAACCAAGGGGGAAAATGTCTGAAGAAGGTAAGGAGAGAATTATTTCTTAATATCAATGGAAGTCTTAAAAGACTAATAAGTTTGACAACAGACATAGGAAACACTTCTATAAATAAAAAATGAGCTCTAAAAAATAGAAAAAATATTTTACATAAAGAATGTCCTGGATCTATGAAGATCACTTATTATTCACACAAAATAAGAATATTTAAGGACTTCTGCTTCTGTCTATGAGCTTGGATTTAACCACCTCTTCTACCAAGGACAACTTGAGAAGTGGATGTTTTTCAAAATTTGTTTTAAGGAACAGGAGTGTCATCAGGGCAATTGGGACTTAAGAGTCAAGATCTTGAAAGGCAGGGAAACACAAAGTGATGGAGATCCAGTATTCTACACTTCTTTTCCCCTCAAGGCATTTGTGGATTAATAGTTGGCACCAAGAGAGACTGAGAAGCAAAGAAAATGTGCTGGTAAAAGAGGAAAGAAGCAGAGCTGAGTCTTAGCAGTTGCACATAGCTAGGAAGACAAGAATTGGAACTTGGGTCTAGCAAGGCATCCATACATGCATGAGTGCTAAGTCACTTCAGTCCTATCTGACTCTGTGACCCCAAGGACTATAGTTCTTCAGGTTCCTCTGTCCATGGGATTCTCCAGGCAATATTCTTATATTGGAGTGGGTTGCCACGCCCTCCTCCAGGGATCTTCCCAACTCAGAGACCAAACCCAAGTCTCCTGCATCTCCTGCAGTGCGGACGGATTCTTCACCACTGAGCGGCTGGGGAAGATCAGCAAGGCATCCAGCGAAACTCAGAGAAATGAGTTGTTCAGCACCATGCTTCCCTTCAAGACCTGGTCTGTTCAAAAGCAGCACATGGTTGATAGTCGAGAGAGCAGTTAGAAATCTTTTTCTGTAAGAAGCTGCAGAAGCCAAGAGTGCTTTTCAGAGCCTCATAGAGATGGGAAAACAGGGCCTGCCCAGGAGGAGGAAGGAGCTCTAGTAAATATTCCTTGCCTTCAGCAGGGCCCCTGAAGACTGCTCCCTAAAAGACAGTGTTGACTGTAAACAAAATAGGCCTCACAAAAATTGAAGACCAGACTAAATTTCATTCAATCCCTGACTGGATTAAGGTAAACTGCCCATTTTAGCTCCATATAAAAGCTTTCTTAGGAGAAAAACAACCAGAACTTCAGAATTTCTAAAATTTTTTCAAGATAACATCTAGGGAAGGAGAGAAAGAAGGAAAGAAGGGAGGAAGGAAAGTGAAGAAAGGAAGGAGAGAGAAAATAAGGATGTCAGAAAACAGGACAAAGAAAAAAAAGAAGAGGCCATTAAAACAAGCTCATGGGAGTCTTCGATATAGGAATTATTGGGTGTACAATTTTAAATAATTTTTGTTAATATGTTCAAAACTTTAAGATAAAAGAATTTCTGAAGATAAATGCCATTTATAAAAGCTATTCAATGAACATTCTAGAGTTGAAAATGCAATATAACTAAAATTAAGAATTCAACAGTGATTTAACAGCAGTGTGGACATATAGTAAGAGAAAATGGTTGAACGGGAAATAGGGGTGTAGAAAATATCTACACTATCTTCAGAGAGATATAAAGAATGAACCATTAAGAATAGGATATAAGGGACATTTCAGCCACATTGAAAAGGTTTTTACTTACGTGTAAACTGAGTCATAACATAAAAGAAGAAAGAGAATAGAAGGAAATCAACATTTCAAGAAACAGTGGTTGGAGATTTTCCAAAGCTAAAAAAGACTTTGATACTTAGATTAAAGAATTGCCAAGAATACCAAAGACGAAAAATACAAAGAAAAACATAGGAAGGAACAACATATTAAAGCATTTAAAAACCAAAGTCAGAGAGAATATCTTAAATGCAATACATGGGGGAAAAACCCATCATCTTCAAAGGATTGACAGTAAGATGAAAGCTGACTTATTAATAAAAACCAATAAAGCCAGAATACACAGAATCATTAAAATCTTGAGAGAAAATAACTACCAATTTAAAAGTCCACATTCAAAGAAAATAATCTACAAAAGTTAAAGGAAATATTTTCAGACAAATGAAAACCAAAAAAAATTGTCTTTAGTAGACCTGCACTAAAACAAATACTAAAGGGTGCTTTTCAGACAAAAGAAAAATGATCCCAGACCAAAAACCAAAAATGCAAGAGGAATGAAGAAGGCGAATACATGGGTTAACTAAATAAATGTTGACTGTACAAAACAATAATTTTAATGATTTAAAATTTTAAAAAATATGCAAACTATTTATAGCTCATGTGTATACTGCAACTTAAAACAGTAATGCAAAATAAAGTACTAGTAAATGAATTTAAATGTTCCAAGTTTCTGACCTTCTAGAGGAGTTGTAAAAGTACTTGTTAGCATTGGACTGAAATAAGGATGTGCGTTATAATTTCTAGGAAAACCACTAAAACACAATAAGTGGAATAATAAAATTATTGTTTTTATTAACTCAGAAAAAAAGGCAAGGAAGGAAAGAAAAGGAACCCTAAAATAGCTGGCAAATAATAAGGTGGTAGCAATAAACTCAACTATATTGTTTATTGAATTAATTTAAATTAATATAAAAATAAATATTAACTAGTAATCTGAGTAATAAACTAATATTGACAAATTGTATTTTGAAAATACATATTATTTATAAAGATATACTTTAGGTACACAGAAAATCTAAAGCCAAAGAGGTGGGAAAATCTACAACAAGACAATATTAAATTAAAAAAAGCTCAAGAAACTATACCTATGTCAGATAATGTAGATTTAAACACAAAAAGCATTATTAGACATAAAAGGTATTTAATAATCAAAGAGTGATCAACTCACAAGGAAGATGGCAGCTCCAAATCTGTAATGAACCCAATAATACAGCTTCAAAGTATCTAAAGAAAAATTAACCAAATGAAAAGACAAAGAATCCACCCTCAGAGTAAGAAATATTTACACATACGTTCAACAGCTGTTAGAACCACCAGATATTTAACTCATGAAATCCACATTGCTGATGGCACTTACTCACATATACTGAAAACTGATGTGATCTATCTAGAAACCCAACTTTATATTTAAGTCAGTTTGATCTACTATAATCAGATACAACCAAAGATTTATTTATACCACCCACTGAAGCACTTACTGTTTTTAATGGCCAAAAACGGAAAGAAAAAAAGAACAGAGAAGTATTTTGTTGACAGAATGCTGGATTTGTTTACTCTGAGGTAAGTGCATCATGGACCATGACAAACCCTTGCCCACTCCATAAGGAATTTTAGCCCAGTTTCTGTTGGAAAACAGCCTTCTACCAGAGGCCCGAGTCTCAGAACAGTAGTGCACAAGGTCATAATTGTTCATTTTCCTACTGAAGAAAATTCTAATGTCTCTTGCCCGACCCTCCCCCTAGCAACAGAAGAATAATTTTATAC
The DNA here is from genome assembly GCF_023699985.2 of Odocoileus virginianus. Classification (NCBI taxonomy): domain Eukaryota; kingdom Metazoa; phylum Chordata; class Mammalia; order Artiodactyla; family Cervidae; genus Odocoileus; species Odocoileus virginianus. The sequence goes on along the minus strand of NC_069707.1, from coordinate 35,634,466 downwards.
TAATCTTTAGCCCATTTTTCTCCAACTATTTAGTTTTTTTTCTCTACGGCATCACAAGACAATGGTGATGCAGGGACTAAAGCCACTCCCCACAGCAATTCTGTGGAAACAATAGCAGAAATCACCCAGGGGCCCCTTTAATGAGACAGATAAGAGCTCTGTGACCACAATTTGGTAGGGCCTATGAGCCCCTTGTCAGCCTGAAGAAATTAGGAAAGACAGACTTTCGCCCTTGATCTTCCCAATAAAGATTTTTTAGGTTTACATCTCTCAAGGGGGATTTGAGGCAGGAGGTAGATGCCCCCCACTCCCCAGGGTAAAGTAATAAGAGATTCATTCCCTGTGGACTGAAACTAAGACAAAAATAGCAGGACAATTAAGGGGAGGAAGCTGGGCCCTGCCCAGACCACGTATTTCTCATTCTTAAAATCAGGAGACCTCCCTGACCACACATGAGCAGAAAGGTTCCTTGGAGTTCAAAGGGGGAGTGATGTCAAGGAATGCTCTACCCATAAGCCTTTTGGGTAGCATCCATCTTTGCTGAGAGTTGTGTGAGCACACATGAGAGGATCCTGAGATCTACCAAATGTGAACCGTGAACCAGGAAATGAAAATGATTGGCCAAAGGAAACTTGGAAGAAATGCTCCATGAAAGCAATTCAAACCACCACAAGTGCGTGATTCAGAGACTCTCTCCCCGTGTGTCTACACATACTGTTCTCTTTTTCCCCCTAATAAATACTTTATTTGCTTCAGTGGAAAATAAAAAATAAAAAAGAATGGAGAAATATTTACATCAGTTATCCACATGACTATACTATGACGCCACAAAAATTTTTTTCAAAGAAAACTCTGTTATGAAAAATGCTAACTATGCTAAAAATTGAGGACACAGGAGAATCAGCATAGAAAAAATATAGATTAGGTACCAAATTTTATATTTCTAATGTGTATGAGTGTATGTTTTTATTTTAATTTTTATAGTGTGTGTTTTTAAAAGAAAAAAAATTTAAGATTAAAAGTCAATGAACGACAAAAGGTGTTTTTCCTCTTGACAAACAGAGATTTTTTTTTTTAATTCTGTGGTTTTTATCACCTTCTTTGCACAGTTTTCACCCAAGCTGCATATTACCCTGTTCCTCTTTATTATATCCTGTGGATTTTTTTTTCTTCTCTTACCTTCATACCCACAGTTATGCCCTTTTCCTAAATACTCTTTTTTGGCCTTCCTCATTTCTCTTTCTATTTTTCTACCTTCCAATCTTGATCTTTTTTCTCACTCACAACATCTGTCTTGAGTATTCAAATACAAATTTTAATTGTTGCATCTCCAGCCAGTTTTTGTCAGGAAAGAATATAAATCCAAAGATATTGGTTTTTCAATATTTTCAAGAAAAATTTAAGATAATGCTCTTCTTGTGAAATACCTTTATATATTTGCAACTAATACTCATTTTAAAAAATGATGGCCACATTATTACTTTTATGAATTACCTGATCACTACTAAATATTTTCAGAAAAGGGAATGCTAGCCAAAAATAAATAGATCAAAGGGTTTCCCATTATGACCTTTGATCCTTTGATCTGTACTGGTATAGTGATGGCTTCTAAATTTGTGTCTCTGTCCACAAATTCTGAGATTCAGATCTATATAAAACCTTTTGGATAATTTTCAAACCTTAAATTCAACATGCCCCAAATCAAAAATTAATTCCTTTTGCAGTCCCCAATTCCAACCCCCACCCCATTCACAATCTGTCTCTTCTTTCTATATTTTCCATCTCAGTAAATAACACCACCCTCCATCCAACTCTCCAAGCCAAAATCCTAGGTCTTATTAGTGATACTTTCCTCTCTGCCATCCTCTCAACCAAATGACCACTGAGGGAATCCAGGTCTACAGTAGAAAGAGAGGTCTGCTACCTCTTCCCAAGCTTACTGAGCCTATGTGATGAAGGCCGCCACCGTCTCCTGCCAATATTAAGGTAAAAGCTCTCAAACTATCAAATGTATAAAACCTCCTTCCTCACTGTAGGTGTAGTGTTAGTCGCTTAGTCATGTCCGACTCTTTGGGATCCCATGGACTGTGACCCCATTCAGCTAGTATGAATTTTCCAGGTGGCACAGTATTAAAGAATCTACCTGCCAAGCAGGAACAAGGGGTTCAATCCCTGTGTCAGAAAGATCCTCTGGAGAAGGGAATGGTAACCCACTCCAGTATTCTTGCCTAGAGAATTCCAGGGACAGAGGAGCCTGGTGGGCTACAGTCCATGGAGTCTCGAAGAGTCAGACACGACTGAGTGACTAACACACACACACACAGACACACACACGCAATCATTCTAAAGTATGAATCTGACTAACTCATTCTCCTTATTAAAACTCTTTTGGAAGCTTATTCTTCAGTGGTTATTATCTGAAGTCTCTCCCCTGCTATAAATAATTTGCAAGCTATAGGAACTCATACAGTCTGCTCCACAGGACATGTGGCCAAAACTGACTCTTTCATAGACAAAGCATCCCGTGCTTGAAATTTGGTCCTTTACTTTTAGGAAAAGAAAGAATAAATAGTTGTGACTGGAAGCTTTTGTCCTTGGGTAATGCCTCCCTGGTGGCTAATTGGTAAAGAATCCCTGAGTCAAGAAGATCCCCTGGAGAAGGAAATGGCAACCCACTCCAGTATTCTTGCCTGGGAAATCCTATAGACAGAGAAGTCTGGTGGGCTATGGTCCATGGGGTCGCAAAAGAGTTGGACATGATTTAATAACTAAACAACAACAATAATAAGCAGAAATGTCTAGTGGCATTTCTCCTAGAAAGATTCATTTCATTTATTCCTAGTTTTTTAAGGAAACTACATACTGTTTCCTTTGGAATTCCACTCCAAACTCCATAGTGGTTTTATCAATTTACAATCCCAGCAGTGCAAAAGGGTCCCCTTTTCTCCAAACCCTCTCCAGCATTTATTATTTGTATATATTTTTAATGATGGCCATTTCTGACTGGTGTGATGTGATACCTCATTGTAGTTTTGATCTGCATGTCTCTAATAATGAGTGATGTTGAGCATCTTTTCACTTGTTTATTAGCCATCTGTATGTCATCTTTGGAGAAATGTCTGTTTAGGTCTTTATACTACTTTTTGAATAGTTTGTTTTTCTGATATTAATTTGTATGAGCCACTTGTATATTTTTGAAATTAACCCTTTTTCAGTTGTTTCATTTGCCATTATTTTTTCCCATTCTGAGCGTTGTCTTTTTAACTTGTCTATAGTTTCCTTTGCTGTGTAAAAGCTTTTACATTTAATTAATTGTTTATTTTTGCTTTTATTTTCCATTACTCTAGGAGGTAAGTCATAGAGGTTCTTGCTGTAAGTTACATCATAGAGTGTTCTGCCTGTGTTTTCCTCTAAGAGTTTTATAGTTTCTGGTCTTATGTTTAGATCTTTAATCCATTTTGAGTTTATCTTTGTGTACAGTATTAGGAAGTGTTCTAATTCCATTCTTTTATACGTAGCTGTCCAGTTTTCCCTGCAGCACTAATTGAAGAGACTATCTTTGCCCCATTATATATTCTTGCCTCCCTTGTAAGAAAAATAAGTTACCTTTAGGTGCATGGGTTTATCTCTGGGCCTTCTATCTTGTTCCATTGGCCTGTATTTCTGTTTTGTGCCAGCGATGACTACAGCCTTGCAGAGTAATCTAAAGTCAGGAAGGTTAATTCCTCCAGCTCCATTCTTCTTTGTCAAAATTGCTTTGACTATTCAGAGTCTTTTGTGTTTCCATATGAATTGTGAGCTTTTTCTGTCCTAGTTCTGTGAAAAATGCCATTGGTAATTTGATAGGGATTGCACTGATTACATTTGGTAGTATAGTCAGTTTCACAATATTGATTCTTCCAACCCAGGAACATGGAATATCTCCCCATCTGTTTATGTAGTCTTTGAAACCACCATATGACCCAGCAATCCCACTACTAAGCATACAGCCTGAGGAAACCAAAATTGAAAAAGACACATGTAACCCAATGTTATTGCAGCTCTATTTACAATAGCTAGGATATGGAAGCAACCTAGATGTCCATTGACAGATGTGGAACATATATAGCGTGGAATATTACTCAGCCATTAAAAGGAATGCATTTTAGTCAACCCTAATGAGGTGGATGAGCTTGAGCCTATTATACAAAGTGAAGTAAGTCAGAAAGAGAAAAACAAATATTGTGCCCTGACGCATACATATGAAATCTGTAAAGATGGTACTGATGAGCCTATTTGCATAGCATCAGTGGAGATGCAGACCTAGAGAATATACTTACGGACATGGCTGGTGGGGTGGGGAGGAAGAAGAGGATGGAATGTATAGAGAGAGTAACATGGAAACACACATTACCAGAGGTAAAACAGACAGCCAATGGGAATTTTCTGTATGAATCAAGGAACTCAAAGCAGGGCTCGGTAACAACCCAGAGGGGTGGGATGGGAAGGGAGGTGGGAAGGATGTTCAAGTGGGAGGGGACATGAGTAAACCTATGGCTGGTTCATGTTCATGTTTGGTAGAAACCAACACAACACTGTAAAGCAATTATCCTTCAATTAAAAAGAAATAAACTTTAAAAAGATGCATTTCCCATCACTACAATCATTCAAATATGCTTCAAAAGTTCCTGTCGAAAAAAATCTGTTTCTGTTGAGAACACTCTCTGAGATTGCTGCTCAATGCTTTTATTAAAGAACAGAGATGGACCTGCCCATAAATAAACCTGAACGTTGATACTAGAGTTGTAATTGTGGTTCCCCTCAGGGCTCAGGCAGTAAAGAATCCGTCTGCAATGAAGGAGACCTGGGTTCAATCCCTGAGTCAGGAAGATCCTCTGCAGAAGGGGAGGGCAACCCACTCCAGTATTCTTTTTTTTTTTTTTCTTTTTTTTTCTTTTTTTTTATTACTTTTCTTTTTTTTTTCTTTTTCCCATTTATTTTTATTAGTTGGAGGCTAATTACTTTACATCATTACAGTAGTTTTTGTCATACATTGAAATGAATTAGCCATGGATTTACATGTATTCCCCATCCCGGTCCCCCCACCCACCTCCCTCTCCACCCCATCCCTCTGGGTCCTCCCAGTGCACCAGGCCTGAGCACTTGTCTCATGCATCCAACCTGGGCTGGTTATCTGTTTCACCCTAGATATACATGTTTCGATGCTGTTCTCTTGAAACATCCCACCCCCGGGTTCAGTATTCTTGCATGGAAAATTCCATGGACGGAGGAGCCTGGTGGGCTACACCCATTGAGTTGCAAAGAGTCAGACACCACTGAACAACTAAGACACACAGGTATAACTAGTGTCATCACTGCCGATGATTTCTGCCCTAAGAAAAGCAATGTTGGATAAAAGAGAAAAAAGAAAAGTAATGAAAAAAAAAACAAAACAAGAAAAGCTAAAAACAGGCTTTGTATAAAATGTCCATTCCTTTGCTAATCTCTCTGTATCTACTTTGTTAAAATTTGAGCAGAACTACTTGAATACTAAAAAACAAGCAAACAAAATCCCCTCACTACATAAACTACACAGCAGGGATTTAAAACCAGTATTTTAATATCTGACTACGACAACATTCCTTTGAGTGAAAACTAAACCTTAGAGAATATTTTCACTCTTAGCTAAATCTCTTCATTGTTTATTCTGAAAAATAAAAAATTTGGTCTTGCCTAGAAAAGAGGAATCACTCCCTGATTTTTGCTCAAATGTGGAATTTATTAGTTCAAGTCACTGATGAATTAAGAAGTAATTCTATCTACCAATAGCTGTTTCTGGAGAGCTACACAATATTATCAGAGCATCAGGCTCAGCTTTCTGCTGCATGTATTGCATTTCAGGGACATCATGTGGTTGACCCCTGGCAACTCAAGATCTTCATAGATCCAAGTGCAATGGAAAGAAACTATAATCAGTCCCCTCAGTATCAGCAGGGGATTAGTTCCAGAAGCCCCGCCTGCCATACCCAAATTGGATGCTCAAGTCTCTTATATAAAATGGCATAATCCAATGAATATAAGTGGCCCTCCATAACTACAGGCTTCTCATTCACAGATTCAACCAACTGTGGATGCCAGACCTGTGGATATAGAGGACCGAATGTATCTTCTCTTTATATCAGGACAAGTCCCAGGATAAGTTTTGATTAATTCAACTTGGATTATATATCTGTCTCTCAGCCAGTTATTGCGACTGAGAAAATGGAATATGCTAGTTGCCCAGATCTAGCTCATGTGCTTCACTTCAGATTTTATTAGGCAGTTGCCCCAGGTAAATCACAAAAACCAAGTTGGGAGACAAGTCTCAAAGCAAAATCAGTGTGCTATTACCCAAAATAGGAGAAATCGATATTTGATGGGCAACATCATAGATGTCTATTTTAAGTGTTACCAGTGCTGTAAATGGATCCCTGTCTGCAGTATTGTGAGCACCTTGCTCTTCCATCTCCAATTGGAGATATAATTATGTACATTTTTAATTCAGAGGAATGAGTATGAATTATTCTAATCATTGAGAAAGAAAATTAAAATCTGTTATGAAACAACCTATTTGTCTTGTCAAAATCCACATGGGCATCTTTAAAACTGCACATCTTTTAAAGGATTGCTAAATTAAAATCTTTCACTTTCCCCAGTGACTGTGTCACAGCCTTCGTCGTGGCCCCACTTTCAAAGAAGCTTATGCCTCCAAGCATTTTTACCCTCTTTTTGGATGAAGTTCAAGATAGGGCTGACAGTTCGTCCGAAGTAGGTTTATCATTCTGGTCATCCTGTGTTCTACCCTTATGCTTGATTGTTCTTTCAGCAAACATTTGTTGACCCTTCCTCTGTGCCTGTGGTTACATAAGGCACTGAGAATATAAATAAGCCCTTAAATTACATTTTAGCAGATCACGCACACAGTTTAAAAATCACAAGCCAGTGTGTAAAGTTGCATAAAGCTCTCCGTAGGGATGAGCAGACTATTTTATGGGAATGCCTAGGAGGGATACCCAATCTAAGAGACCTGAAGATTTAAGACTGGGTTTCTCTAGGGAGAGTGTTCCTGAGCTTAAGCAGCAGTTAGGTAGCTAAACCTGTTCAGCTTGAGAAGGATTTATTCACAAGGAAGGATTTCTTTGCACAGGGTTCTGCCTGTGGTCAGAGACAGTGCAGAGAAGGTACAAACTGAAAAATGAATCTTGGGGAGAGGACTGATGTGAATGTTGGCATCATCCTATGAATTCTCTGCTGCCATTTAGCCTTGTCATTGGCCTCAATCCCTCTCCTCAGAACCATAATGACTAATAAAACAAAATCCCTTCACTAGTAAAAGAGACTCCATTTCCTTTCTCCAAATGGTACAAGGTTCTGCGCTATAACTTAAAAATTATTTTAAAACTTAACTGCAATATGAGTGTAAAAAGGACTTTCACACTTTTAACAGTAATTCTCTTTTTCACCAATTTCTTATATCTGATAGAGCATCAAGGATGTCATTCATACTTTAGTATGGTAATACAGTCTCTGAAAAACAATTCAGTCCTAAGCATTAATAAAAATCAAATTTTAAAAATAATTTTCAAAACAAACACTGATAGGTTGCCAACCTCTTTAAAATGTGAGGACTTTTTAAAATTCAGAACTAAAATTAAAGAATGTACTAAAATATCATTGTATTATAAAAATAAAATGAATTATCAACATAAAATATTAAAATACACTTTAAATGTAAATTGTTTAGTTTGGGAAATTTAACTTATGTATTTGTTTAACCCAAGTCAGTTTTTTGAGTACAAACCTTTCACTTCTTTATAAACAGCTTCTTTTTTGCACCTCATGCTACAAGATTAATGTTGGGAGGTAAGTGGTGACCACAACTGTAGTATCAATAGCAGATTAATTATGGGGAATGTAATAAAAATAACAAGAACATACAAACATAAAATAACAACCACCACTAAAACTATATTATTTTTGCATATATGTATGCTGAAGAGAGAATGGTCCAGGATTCCTATTTTCTAAAGTATTTTAAAAACTGAAGGACTTAACTTTCTCCCTTGGCAGGTAAGCAATGCATAACTGAGATCACTATGCTTCTCAAAGTCCCTCTACTTTGTAAAGTAAGCACATGATACACAATTTGACTTGAATCATTTTCAAAGTTGGAGAAGTTATAAATTTTAGTGACAAGAAAACCCAGGGCAGAAACTCCTTACGGAAAGAAGCAAATTTGTTGAGAAACTACATTCCCTCATCCCACTCAACCAAGCAAAAAATCTCAAAAAAAGACTGAAAGGGTAGCAACAGGAGAGGTTTACAGATTCACTTTCTACAAAAAGAATGACTTTAAATTTCATTACTTTCTAGTGCATCCAATTTCTTTAAGAATTTTTTTTTTGTATACATGGAATAGCTAAGAATAAATGAAGTAAAAGGCTAGTTATAGATGATTATTCTTCACAAAGATTTATAGTTATAGTTCAAATTACCTTCTTGGTGACTATGTTTTCCAATTAAACTCTGAGAGCATTGCAACCAGCCTCATCATTTTGTGAGCTTATTGCTTTAGAAGATGTATTTATTTCATTCTTAGGAATCACGAATTTACCTTCAAGAGTTTGTTATCAGGGAAGATAACTCTTGACATCATGTGAGTATTTTTTTTCTGATTGTATGTATTCAAAAGTAATTCAATATTGTTAATCTATTTCCTGCAGCGCTATTCCTAGAGCAAAGCTGTCTGAACAGAATAAGGTGTGGGGAGCCAGTTCCTACTATCACCATGCTGCAAAGAAGAGCATTAGAGGACTTCATATTCAAAATGGAGCTTAAAAAGTAGAGTAGCCATCTTTTTTCTTTTTGTATTTAAATAATTAATTTTAGAATAGGTTGTAGATTTACAAAAAGCTGCAAAGTTAGTGCAGAGATTTCCGGTATACTCCACACCCATTTCCCCTACTGCTAACATTTTACATTGCTGCGGTGCTACTGTCACAAGTCAGAAACCAATATTGAAATTAACTAAACTCAGTACTTAATTATAATTTTATTACATTTTTACTAACATCCTTTTCCTGTTCCAGAGTCCTATCCAAGATACCTACTCACATTTAGTTGCCGTGATTCCCTAGGCTGCTTAAGCTCTGACAATTTCTCAGACATTCCTTGTTTTTGATGACCTTGCAATTTGAGGAGTGCTGGTCAGGTATTTCGTAGAGTGTACCTCCACTAGGGTTTGCCTGGTGTTTTTCTCATGGTTAGACTGAGGTCATGAGCTTGGGGAGAAAGACCACAGAGATGAAATCCTGCTCCCATTTCATCACATCAAGGATTTATGTTGTTAACATGATGTGTCACTTTTGACAATAACTTTCATCATCTTAAGGTAAGAGTGTTTACCAAAGTGTTCTCCAAAGTCAATTTACATTTCCTTTCCCTTCATACTATTCCCTTTGGAAGCTAGTAATTAGCATAGTCTACTTTTAAGGGTAAATAAGACCCTATTGCTGGAAAAGATTGAAGGCAGGAGGAGAAGGGGACAACAAAGGATGAGAAGGTTGGATGGCATCATTGACTCAATAGACATGAGTTTGAGCAAGCTCCGGGAGCTGGTAATGATGGAAGCCTGGCGTGCTGCAGTCCACGGGGTCACAAAGAGTCAGACACGACTGAGCGACTGAATTGAACCGTAAGGGGTGGGAATTTATGTTCCAACTCCTTGAGGGGTAAGTAGCTACATAAACACTTTGTAATTCTGCTGAATGAGAGATCTGTGTCTTCTCTCTCATTTATTGATTCACTCATGTATTTAAATCAGTATGGATTTATGGATATTTATTTTAACCTTTGGGTAATGCTCTAACATCACTTTGTTTTATAAATTTTGTAGCTCAAATTGTTCTGGCTTTGACTATTGTATATGTACATATCTATAAATATTTCTATATGCATTTGTCTCTATCTACATTAAGCTAGACATGAGTTCAACCTGATATCTCTAACTTTAAACTAGTACTTCTAGTTTATTCTAAACTTTTCCCCTTGCTCATTTGTAACCTTCCACTCCAAATAGGAGAAATCTGCCTCCCACTACCTGCCATTCAATTAGTTACTTGTTCAATCCCAGTATATATGTACAGAGGTTTCAGACACATTAATCCATGCACAGAACCACTCACTATTCTCGGAACATGCTGTTAATCTAGTAGGGAAAAGGTCGCTATGGTGTGCTTTCCTCAGCAGTCTGGCTGGAGTATGCATTCGTCCCTGAACAACCTCGACAGCCAGTTGGCTGCATGCTCTGACTGGCCAGGTTAGGTTGGAGGCCTGTTCTGACACTGAACACATAACACCTCGATAGAGAGTGAAGTAGGAAGTGATTCCTCCCTCAGAGACAGGCAAAGAGATGCTGGGTGAGGAAAAAAACAATAATGTCTCTTACACTCATCTTTTAAGGGTCATCTCTAATTCCTTTAGCTTTATGAAGCCTTTTCTGATCATTCAATCATTTTTAAAATTCTCTCTCCTTTCATAGGAGTCTCATTAGCTGAACATCTCTTATTAAGTGGCTTTTGCATGCTTTTTCTGTTTCTGGATTGTTAATTTGCTTCTAATTCAGCTGCATGTGCTTCGTTTGTCCAAGCAGTGTGCTTACAAATATTTTCTAAGAGAGTAAATAAACAACTTTCACATATATGTATTTAATTGAATTAACAAAACTGAAGCAGGTTAAGTTCTAGTACACCCTCCTCTTCTTTTCCTCAAGATGACAGAATAAGGTCATGACCACACCTGGCCACAGGCCAATGCTAGGACATCTGAATCAACAAGAGACTCTCAGTTGTCAACCAAGTAGGACTAGAAATTCAGGCTTTGAATCCCCAGTGTGTTATTTCATCTGCCTTTGAAGCAAATATCAACCACATTAGGAGGCTAAACATGTTTGTTCTGAATAAGACTTTGTAACTCATGCCCTAGAATTCGGTCACATGGACCATATTCCAAGACGGTAGCTTTGAATAGGTGGTGGCAATCAAGGATTGCTTGTTTCCTAGGACCTACTCTGGATGAAGTATTGCTCTCATATCCCTTACTGAATAATAGATGTTAAGTCTTATACTATTATTCCTATAAGAATATAACTGTGAAGATACTAAGAAAAACTTACATTCCTTTTTCTTGTCACTTTGGAAATCCCTATGGTATGAATCCCTTATGCTATATATCACTTTATATAATGACATAATTTTAAAAGTGAAAGGATCCTTGGCACATCCAAGTCAGGGCATAATTGTATAATCTCCAGAAAGTTCTATGTGGTTTAATAAGCACTATTACAGAGAAAATTCCAAGTACTATGTTTCATAAATGCACATGCTTTGGTTATCAGAAGAACCGACTTGAAACTTAGCTTGACTTTACCTAACCAGTGAACTCAAAGAGATGCTAATTGTTTGGTCTTGAAACATTTTCAGAATCAACTACATATTATATTTTTTCAGCTTTATTGAAGCATAATCAAGAAATTAAAAAGTACCGTGTACAACAGGATGTTTGATAAATGTATGCACTGTGAAATGATTACTATAGTCATTACCATAATCACAGACATATCTATCACCTCAAATAGTTACTTTTTAAAACTTTTTTGTGGTGAGAACACTTGAGATCTACTGTCTTGGTAAATTTCAAGTATACATTATTATTAAATATAATTACCATTCTGTACATTAGACCTCCAGAACTTACTCATACTATAAGGGAAAGTTTGCACCATTTGCTTAATATCCCCCTTTATCCCCACCCTTGAACTTCTAATGATTATTTTATTCTCTGTTATGATGATTCTGATTTTCTTTTTTTATTCCATATATGAGATTATGTGATATTTTTATATCTGTGTCTGACTTATTTAATGTCCTCCAGACCCATCCATTTTATCACTAATGGCAAGATTTCCTTCTTTTTTAAGGCTGAATCATATTCCACTATATATAGCACATTTTCTTTATCCACACATCCACTGAACTACACTTATGCTATTTCCATATCTTTTCTACTGTGAATAATGCTGAAAGTACACATACATCTTCAAGATCCTGTTTTCATTTCCTCTGGCTGTATACCCAATCCTCTGGGATTGCTGGATCATGTGGTAGTTCTATTTTTAAGTTTTTGAGGAACCTCTATATTGTTTTCCACAATATTTGTGCTGATTTCCATTTCTAATAAACAGTGCAGAGGGTTTTCTTTCTCCACATTTGATCTTGGGTGGCCTCAGCCTGCAGCAGCTTGAAGCAGGATTTTGGTTTCCGGGCCAGAGACTGAAGTCTAGCCACAGTGGTGAGAGCCCTGACACCTCGCCGCTAGATCAGCAGGGAGCAGCAGCCAGTGGCAATGCCTGTCAGCTTTGCAGAAGTGAATTTCCACAGAAAGATGGAAAGTAGTGAGACAAAGTGTTCACACAGAGGCAAAGAGTACATGTGAACTAGCTCACATGGGCAGTCTCAGAGAGAGCAGTGCCCTTGTGGTAGTCTGAACCACGGGGCATTCCTCACAGGTTTCCTCTGGCCCATCATCTGGTTGCCTGGAGCTCGGTCCATATTTGGTTTGTCTCAGGGTTCTCGCTGTGTGCATGGACATCTCTTAGCCAAGATGAATTCTAGTGAACAGGTCTATAGGTAGGCCGACATCACCTACTATGGGGTAGTGGCCCCTCCTTCTTTGACCCTAGTGGAGGCTTTCTGCGCATGCGTAGTTGGGAAGGTCTCCTTGACCTCAAGAATGAGAAATACATGGTCTCTTTGTCTCTCATCTCTCATATGGGCAGGGCTCAGCTCCTCTTCTCTCCTGCTATTATCTTCATGCTGGAGTATCTGTTCACAGGGGGTTAAACCCAGCTGCTGAGTCTGCAGCCTATCTATCTCCTGCCTCATATATTCAACAGGACTTGTTGTTTTTTGACTTTTTTGATAATTGCTCTTGTTGTTGTTCAGTCACCAAGTCCTGTCTGACTCTTTGCGACCCCATGGACTGTAGCATGCCAAACTTCCCTGTCCTTCACCGTCTCCTGGGGCTTGCTCAAACACTCTCCCTTGAGTTGGTGTTGCCATCCAACCATCTCATTCTCTGTCACTCCCTTCTCCTCCTGCCCTCAATCTTTCCCAGCATCAGGGTCTTTCCAATGAGTAAGTTCTTCGCTTCAGGTGGCCAAACTATTGGAACTTCAACTTCAGCATCAGTTCTTCCTGTGAATATTCAGGGTTGATTTCCTTTAGGATTGACTGGTTTGATCTTCTTTCTGCACAAGGGACTCTCTCCAAACCACATTTCAAAAGTATTAATTCTTCGGGGTTCAGCCTGCTTCATGGTCCAACTCTCACATCTGTACATGACTACTGGAAAAACCATAGCTTTGACTAGATGAACTTTGCAGGCAAAGTTCTCTCTTTGGTTGTTAATACACTGTCAACCTTTGTCATTGCTTTTCTTCCAAGGAGCAAGTGTCTTCTAATTCTATGGCTGTAGTGACTATCCACAGTGATTTAAAGTCTGTCACTGTTTCCATTGTTTCCCCGTCTATTTGCCATGAAGTGATGGGACCAGATGCCATGATCTTCATTTTTTGAGTGTTGAGCTTTAAGCCAGCTTTTTCATTTTCTCCTTTTTTCTTCATCAAGAAGCTCTTTGGTTCATCTTCGTTTTCTGCCTTTAGGGTGCTGTCATCTGCATATCTGAGGTTGTTGATATTTCTCCCAACAATCTTGATTCCAGACTGTGATTCATCCAGTCAAGCACTTTGCATGGTGTATTTGCATATACTTTAAATAAGCAGGGTGACAATATACAGCCTTGATGAAGTTCTTTCCCAATTTTGAATCAGACCATTGTTCCATGTTTGGTTCTAATTGCTGCTTCTTGACCAGCATATAGGTTTCTCAGGAGGCAGGAAAGGTGGTCTGGTATTTTTAAGAATCTTAAAGAATCTCTTTAAGAATTTTCCACAGTTAACTGTGATCCACACACTTAAAGACTTCAGCATATTCAATGAAGCAGAAGTAGATGCTTTTCTGGAATTCTCTTACTTTTTCTATGACATAACATATGTTGGCAATTTGATCTCTGGTTCCTCTGCCTTTTCTAAATCCAGCTTGAACATCTGGAATTTCACAGTTCACATACTGCTGAACCCTAGCTTGAAGGATTTTGAACATAATTTTGTTGACATGTGAAATGAGAGCAATTGTATGATAATTTGAAAATTATTTAGCATTGCTTTTCTTTGGGATTAGAATGAACACTGATCTTTTTCAGTCCTGTGGTCACTCCTGAGTTTTCCAAATTTGCTGGCATACTGAGTGCAGCACTTTCACAGCATCATCTTTTAAGATTTGAAACAGCTCAGCTGGAATTCCATCACCTCTGATAGTTTTGTTTGTAGCGATGCTTCCTAAGGCCCACTTGACTTCACAATCCAGGATGCCTGACTCTAGGTGAGTGACCCCATCAATTGTGGTTAACTGGGTCATTAAGAGCTTTCTTGTAGAGTTCTTCTGTGTATCCTTGCTGCCACCTCTTCTTAATATCTTCTGCTTCTGTTAAGTCCTTGCCATTTTTGTCCTTCATTGTACCTGTCTTTGTATGAAATGTTCCCATGGTAACTACAATTTTCTTAAAGAGAACTCTAGTCTTTCCCATTGCATTGCTTTTCTCTATTTCTTTGCATTGCTCACTTAAGAAGCTTTCTTATCTCTCCTTGCTATTCTTTGGGACTCTGCACTGAGTTTGGTATATCTTTCCCTTTCTACTGATTGCCTTTCACTTCTCTTTTTTCTCAGCTACCTGCAAGGCCTCCTCAGACAGCCATTTTACCTTTGGCATTTCTTTTTCTTGGGGATGGTTTTGGTCATTGCCTCCTGTACAGTGTTACAAACCTCCATCCATACTTCTTCAGACACTCTATCAGATCTAATCCCTTGAATCTATTTGTTACTTCCTCTGTATAGTCATAAGAGATTTTATTTATGTCTTAACTGAATGGCCTAGTGGTTTTCCCTACTTTATTCAATTTAAGTCTGCATTTTACAATAAGGAGCTCAAGAACAGAGCCACAATCAGCTCCAGGTCTTGTTTTTCCTGACTGTATAGAGTTTCTCGCATCTTTGGCTGCAAAAAGTATAATCAATCTGATTTTATTTTTGAACATCTGGTGATGTCCATGTGTACAGTCGTCTTTTGGGTTGTTTGAAGTGGGTGTTTGCTATGACCAGCGTGTTCTCTTGGCAAAACTGTTAGTCTTTGCCTTGCTTCATTTTATACTCCAAAGCCAAACTTGCCTGTTATTCCGGGTTATCTCTTGACTTCCTACTTTTGCATTCCAATCCCCTATGATGATAAGGACACGTTTTTTGGGTGTTAGTTCTAGACGGTCTTATAGGTCTTCACAGAACCATTCAACTTCAGCTTTTATGGCATTAGTGGTTGAGGCATAGACTTGGATTACTGTGGTGTTGAATGGTTTGCCTCAGAAATGAACAGAGATCATTCTGTCATTTTTGAGACTGCATCCAAGTACTGCATTTCAAACTCTTTTGTTGATTATGAAGGCTTCTCCATTTCTTCTAAAGGCTTCTTGCCCATAGTAATAGGTATAATGGCCATCTCAATTAAATTTGCCCATTTCTGTCCATTTTAGTTCACTGATTCCTAAAAATGTCAGTGTTTACTCTTGCCATCTCCTGTTTGACCACATCCAATTTACCTTGATTCATGGACCTAACATTCCAGGTTCCTATGCAATATTGCTCTTTAGAGCATCAGACTTTACTTTCATCACCAGACACATTCACAACTGGGCATAGTTTCTGCTTTGACTCAGCTTCCTCATTCCTTTTGCAGCTATTTCTCCACTCTTTCCCAGGAACATATTGGAAATCTACAGACTTGGAGGGCTCAGGGATTCCCAGCACCTTTGCTGGCTCCCCAGGGTGAGAAGTCTGATGTGGAGTCTAGAACCTTTGCACCAGTGTGTGAACTTTTCCGGTCTGACTATTCTCTAGTTTGAGGGTCACCCACCCAGCAGGTCTATGGTAGGCTACAGGATCTATGGTGGGGCTAATGGCGACCGGCTCCAAGAGGACTTGGGCCAACACACCACATCTTCCAGGACCACTGCTGCCAGTGTCCCTGTCCCCGCAGCAGGTCACTGCTGACCACGTCTCTGCAGGAGACCCTTGAACACCCACAGGCAGGTCTGGCTCAGCCTCTTGTGGGGTCGCTGCTCCTTTCCCCTGGGTCCCAGAGCACACAAGGTTTTGTTTGTGCCCCCCCCACCCCCACCGACAAGTCTGTCTCCCCCAGTCCTGTGGAAGTTCTGTAATCAAATTCTGCTAACCTTCAGAGTCAGGTTCCCTGGGGATTCCCAGTCCCTTTGCTGGATCCCCAGGATGGGAAGTCTGATGTGGGGCCTAGTCGTAGTTGTTCTAAGGTTTAAAGTGATATCTCATTGTGGTCTTAATTTTCATTTTTTGTTGATAGTGATGTTCAGTATCTTTTTCAAATACCTGCTGTCCACTTGTATGTCTTCTTGGGAAAAATGACTATTTAGATCTTTTGCCCATTTTTTAAATTGGGTTATTTGTTTTTGCTTTAGTTATGAGTTATCTGAGTTGTCTTATCTATTTTGGATATTAACTCTTTCTCCTACAGACATTCTGCATTTATTTTCTCCAACTGCATAGGCTCCATTTTCATTATTGTTGATGGTTTCTTTTGCAGCAAGGAAACATTTTAGCTTAATGTAGCCCACTTGCTTATTTTTTGCTTGTGTTGCCCATGTTTTTAGTATCAAACCCCAAAAAAAGAAAATCACTGACAAGACCAATATCAAGGAGTCTTCTCCTGATGTTTCCTTCTTTTAGGCCTTATATATTTACAAGTGTATTTATTCATTTTTGGCTATGCGGGGTCTTCACTGCTGGCAGGCCTTTCTCTGGTTGTGGTGAGCAGAGGCTACCCTCCTTGCGGTGACAGGCTGCTCATTGTGGCGGCCTGTCCTGTTGCAGAGTGTGGGCTCGAGGGCACTGGCTTCAGCAGTTGCAGCATGTGGGCTCGAGAGCCCAGGCTTAACAGTTGCGGTGCACGGGCTTAGTTGCTCTGTGGCATGTGGGATTTTCTTGGACTAGGGATAGAGCCCATGTCTCCTGCATTGGCTGGCTAAATCATCACCACTGAGTCGTTAGGGGAGCCCTGGACCTGATGTTTAAATCTTTAACTCATTTTGTGCTTGAGGTTTTTATTTTTCCTAAGGTAAAGGTGCAATTTGATTTCTTTTGCATGTGGCTATCCACTTTTCCCAACAGCATCTATTGACCAAAGACTGTCCTTTCTCCATTGTGCCTTCATGGCTCCTCTGGCAAAAATTAGCTAACTCTGTATGTGTGGGTTAATTTCTGGGTTCTCTCTTCTGTTCCATTGTTCTGGGCCTGTTTATTTTACACAAGCACCGACCATAATGTTTTGATTACCATATCTTTATAATATCATTTTAAATCAGGAAGTTTAATGTTTCCAGCTTTGTTCTTGTTCAGGATTGCTTTTGCTATTTGGGATATTTTGTAGTTCCATACAAATTTTAAGATTGTTTTTACAAATTTTAAAATTGTTTTTATTAGTTCTGTAAAAAAATGTCAGTAGAGGTTGTATGGGGATTGCATTTTATTTGCAGACTGCTTTGGGTAGAACAGAGAGCTTAACAATATTAATTCTCCAATCCATCAACACAAGATCTCTCTCCATTTATGTGTGGCTTCAAATTTCTTTCATCAACATTTCATAGTATTCAGTGTACAAATCTTTCAATCCCTTGGTTAATGTTTTTTCCTCAACATTCTACTCTCAACTCTATACTATTTTAATTTTTCATTTACTGAAGTCCTGAGAGTTGAACTATAAAGAAAGCTGAGTGCAGAAAAATTGATGCTTTTGAACTCTGGTGTTGGAGAAGACTCTTGAGAGTCCCTTGGACTGCAAGGAGATCCAACCAGTCCATCCTAAAGGAGATCAGTCCTGGGTGTTCATTGGAAGGAGTGATGTTGAAGCTTAAACCCCAATACTTTGGCCACCTGATGTGAAGAGCTGACTTATTTGAAAAGTCCCTGATGCTGGGAAAGATTGAGGGCAGGAGGAGAAGGGGACGACAGAGGACAAGATGGTTGGATGGCATCACTGACTCAATGAACATGGGTTTGGGTGGACCCTGGGAGTTGCTGGTGGACAGGGAGGCCTGGTGTGCTGCAGTTCATGGGGTCGTAAAGAGTTGGACACGACTGAGCAACTGAACTGAACTGAACTGAGTATAACTACATTACTGGTGGATCCATCTTCTCCCTTATTTATAGAAAATGTACTTTTAATTTTTATAAGATTTTTTTTTGTGGGCCATTTTTAAAGTCTTTATTGAATTTGTCACAATATTGCTTCTGGTTTATGTTCTGGTTTCTATTCTTTTCTTTTCTTTTTTTTTTTTTTTGGCAGAGAGGCATATGGGATCTTAGCTCCCTGACCAGAGACCAAATGTTCACTCCCTGCATTGGAAGGTGAAGTCGCAATCACTGGACTTCCAGGGAAGTTGCTAGAAAATGTAATTTTAGAATCACAGAAAATCCTTTTAAAGCTTTTGTTGGGGTGTTGAATGCACTTACTGTACCTCCCACTTATGAACAAACAAAACTGAAAGCAAACAGAGGAAACAAACGGATGATGGCAATATTGATAGCTCATGGTGAATGACATTGGATTCTGGATCTCCGAAGAAGACTCAGCTTCAGAATCAGGGACCAGGCTTGATCACTCAGAGCTTTTGTGTGGCAGTTTTGTTACAGTGAAAAAGGACAAAGCTTCTGACATAGACATCAGAAGGGGGACAGAGAGTGCCCCACTCATTAGTCTAATCAAGGCCTTATATACTTTTACCAGACCCACTCCTACAATATACATCTTAAATTAACAAGACTAGAACTAACAATAGAAAGGTCCTACCAGACCCACTCCCACAACATATGTCTTAGTAACAAGATTAGTCAGAAGGTTCTTATTGAGAAGGAGAAACAAGCTCTTGAGCAAGATACATTGTTGTTATATAATCATTAGTACATACAATCATTAGCAAAAGGAAAACATATATCTATTTGAATGCAGAGTTCCAAAGAATGGCAAGGAGAGATAAGAAAGCCTTCCTCAGTGATCAATGCAAAGAAATAGAGGAAAACAATAGAATGGGAAAGACTAGAGAGCTCTTCAAGAAAATTAGAGATACCAAGAGAACATTTCATGCAAAGATGGGCTCAATAAAGGACAGAAATGGTGTGGATCTAACAGAAGTAGAAGATATTAAGAGGTGGCAAGAATACACAGAAGAACTATACAAAAAAGATCTTCATGACCCAGACAACCATGACGGTGTGATCACTCACCTAGAGCCAGACATTCTGGAATGTGAAGTCAAGTGGGCCTTAGAAAGCATCACTATGAACAAAGCTAGCAGAAGTGATGGAATTCCAGCTGAGCTATTTCAAAACCTAAAAGATGTTGCTGTGAAAATGCTGCACTCAATATGCCAGCAAATTTGGAAAACTCAGCAGTGGCCACAGGACTGAAAAAAGTCAGTTTTCATTCCAATCCCAAAGAGGGCAGTCCCAAAGAATGTTCAAATTACTGCACAGTGGCATTCATCTCACACACTAGTAAAGTAATGCTCAAAATTCTCCAAGCCAGGCTTCAACAATATATGAACTATGAACTTCCAGATGTTCAAGCTGGTTTTAGAAAAGGCAGAGGAACCAGAGATCAAATTGCCAATATCTGTTGGAACATAGAAAAAGAGAATTCCAGGAAAACATCTACTTATGCTTTATTGACTATGCCAAGCCTTTAACTGTGTAGATCACAACAGACTGTGGAAAATTCCTAAAGCAATGGGCATATCAGACCGGCTTACCTGCTTCTGGAGAAATCTGTAGGCAAGTCAAGAAACAACAGTTAGAACCAGACATGGAACAACAGACTGGTTCCAAATTGGGAAGGAGTACATCAAGGCTGTATATTGTCTCCTTGCTTATTTAACTTATATGCAGAGGCCATTATGGGAAATGCTGGGCTAGGTGAAGCACAAACTGCAATCAAGATTGCCAGGAGAAATATGAATAACCTCAGATGTGTAGATTATACCACCCTTATGGCAGAAAGCAAAGAAGAACTAAAGAGCCTCTTGATGAAAGTGAAAGAGGAGAGTGAAAAAGCTGGCTTAATGCTCAAGATTCAAAAAACTAGGATCATGACATCCAGTCCTATCACTTCATGGCAAACAGATGGGGAAACAATGGAAACAAGTGAGAGACTTTATTTTGTGGGGCTCCAAAATCACTGCAGGTGTTCACTGCAGCCATGAAATTAAAAGACGCTTGCTCCTTGAAAGAAAAGTTATGACAAACCTAGACAGCATATTAAAAAGCAGACATTATTTTGGCAACAAAGGCCTGTCAAGTCAAAACTATGGGTTTTCCAGTAGTCATGTATGGATGTTGGACTATAAAGAGTTGGACTATAAAGAAAGCTGAGTGCTGAAGAACTGATGCTTTTGAACTGTGGTGTTGGAGAAGACTCTTGAGAGTCCCTTGGACTGCAAGGAGATCAAACCAGTCAATCCTAAAGGAAGTCAGTCCTGAATATTCATTGGAAAGACTGATGCTGAAGCTGAAACACCAATAATTTGGCTACCTGTTGTGAAGAACTGACTCATTGGATCAGACTCTGATGCTGGGAAAGTTTGAAGGCAGGAGGAGAAGGGGACAACAGAGGATGAGATGGTTGGATTGGCATCTCCAACTCGATAGACATGAGTCTGAGCAAGCTCTGGCATTGGTGATGGACAGGGAAGCCTGGTATGCTGCAGTCCATGGGGTCACAAAAATTCAGACACGACCGAGCAACTGAACTGAATCATTAGTACAGAGCTTAAGGAAAAACATACCCTTGAGCCAGGTGAGTTGTTTTGTTGTGTAATCATTAGCTCTGGGCTTAAAGAAAAAAAGCATTTTATGTGACTAAAATGCAGGAAAGTAAAAAAACATTTGTCCCTTTCTCCTCGAGAGCCCTGTACCGCTTTCTCCTCCTTGAGGGCCTTGGACTCCTTATCAACCTACCTAAGATTTAACTCTCTCAATGTGTTATCTATTTGTTGTTTGATACAGCTAGGATAAATAATAGATCTGTGAATATCAGCTAAAATTAGAGCCTCCAACCACCTTCCTCCAAGTCCACAGCTTGTAACTGACAGCTGTGGAACTGAGAGAGTTCCAGATTCTACACTTTAAAAAATTCACAACTTCCTTCACAAGTCATATTTCTGGCCTATCACTAGAAAACAGGCCTTGGACTCTGATTTGGCTATGCTTACTAATAAAAACCAGGACAGAGAAAGATAAAGTAGTCCTCCTGTGGGCAGGAGAGAGAGAGAGAAAGATCAAACCATACAAGAACTTTTATCCCAGTTTCACCAGAAAAGGAGTTT
Source organism: Odocoileus virginianus (assembly GCF_023699985.2). Classification (NCBI taxonomy): domain Eukaryota; kingdom Metazoa; phylum Chordata; class Mammalia; order Artiodactyla; family Cervidae; genus Odocoileus; species Odocoileus virginianus. The sequence goes on along the minus strand of NC_069707.1, from coordinate 35,612,874 downwards.
TTCCTATGGAAGGAGCAAGTAAGGAAGATGAATATTCGAACTATTTTCCAGCATTTAAAATAGATTGCAGGGGTTCCTAATTTTATGTAAATGAAGTCAGAAAATTAGCTTTATATTTCTTTAAAAATTATTCTGACATTCTATGATGATACGATGTGAGTCACAGAATGAAAATATTGACCAAAATCCTAACCAAATCTTTACCAGAAGTACCTGAGACTCCATGTGAAAATTGCAGTGTAACTTCATGCTAGTGAGCCAATATCTCCTGTTTATGACATAGAGTCTTTTTCTTGAAACAATTTGCTAAGGGCTGAAAATAAAGTAGCCAAAAATGCTACTAAAAAAAACAATTATTTCATATTTTAAAACCTAAAGAAAGTGTTAGAAAATATTTCTATTTTTTTAACATAACAATTAAATTGTTTTATTGAAAAAAAATAAAATAAACCTAGGGAAAAAGTCAGAAAGATGACCAAAGTTAGAACTATATCCTCTCTGTGGGAAACTTATATGTTGAGAACAACATGATAAAGAAAGTAAGAAAAATAAAATGAATGAAGTACTTTCATTTCAGTGGTTAGCAATGCTAAGACAAGATAATTACTTCCTGCTGCACTGTTAAGATTCTAGATCTGATAATTCCACCTTCCAGCAGTCAGTGAACTCTCTTATGCTTAAAATAAATTTGCTTTCTACTTAACCCATATTCAATGTCTGTTGCTTACAGCCTAGGACTTTAAATAACATACTACCAGGCAATTGTTTCAGATTGCCCTAGCCATATTTGTACTGTACAATCACTTTCTGGGCCATAGTTGGCTGAGGAGGGACTTGAGAAGAGCAAGGGCAATCAGATTCTTTTCCCCAGAATTTTAGAATTTGGACTAATGACATGCTGGAAATTGTGAATTAAGTGTCAGTAAAGACAAAAATTTTTCAGAACTAGTCACAAACTCCTGCTTCTGAGATCTGCTTTTCCTGGTTTCCACATTTCAAATGTCTAAAGGTTTAATATTTCCTTTGATTCCATGAGGTACCATAAAATGCTTCTAACACATTTCTCCTTTCTGCTGAAGATAGCATGACTCAGCTTATCTCATTGATATCTGAGAGAACACAAACTACTATGCTGTTAAAAGTCCTCACTGTATAGTTCAGTCGTGGTTTTTAAGAATCATGCATGACTTGACTAAACTTAGAAGTCATTATCCATTGGCCATTTTGCTCAGTTCAGTCCAGTTCAGTCACTCAGTTGTGTCTGACTCTTTGCGACTCCATGAATCCCAGCACACCAGGCCTTCCTGTCCATCACCAACTCCTGGAGTTTACTCAAACTCATGCCCATCAAGTCAGTGATGCCATCCAGCCATCTCATCCTGTCATCCCCTTCTCCTCCAGCCCCCAATCCCTCCTAGCATCAGGGTCTTTTCCAATGAGTCAACCCTTCGCATGAGGTGGTCAAAGTATTGGAGTTTCAGCTTCAGCATCAGTCCTTCCAATGAACACCCAGGACTCATCTCCTTTAGGATGGACTGGTTGGATCTCCTTGCAGTCCAAGGGACTCTCAAGAGTCTTCTCCAACACCATAGTTCAAAAGCATCAATTTTGGGGGGCTCAGCTTTCTTCACAGTCCAACTCTCACATCCATACACGACCACTGGAAAAACCATAGCCTTGACCAGACAGACCTTTGTTGGCAAAGTAATGTCTCTGCTTTTTAATATGCTATCTAGGTTGGTCATAACTTTCTTTCCAAGGAGTAAGCGTCTTTTAATTTCATGGCTGCAATGACCATCTTCAGTGATTTTGGAGCCCAAAAAATAAAGTCTGACAATGTTTCCAATGTCTTCCCATCTATTTCCCATGAGCTGATGGGACCAGATGCCATGATCTTCATTTTCTGAATGTTAGGCTTTAAGCCAACTTCTTCACTCTCCTCTTTCACTTTCATCAAGAGGCTTTTTAGTTCCTCTTCACTTTCTGCCTTAAGGATGGTGTCATCTGCATATCTGAGGTTATTCATATTTCTCCCGGCAATCTTGATTCCAGCTTGTGCTTCTTCCAGCCCAGCGTTTCTCATGATGTACTCTGCATATAAGTTAAATAAGCAGGGTGACAATATACAGCCTTGACGTACTCCTTTTCCTATTTGGAACCAGTCTATTGTTCCATGTCCAGTTCTAACTATTGCTTCCTGACCTGCATACATATTTCTCAAGAGGCAGGTCAGGTGGTCTGGTATTCCCATCTCTTTCAGAATTTTCCACAGTTTATTGTGAGCCACACAGTCAAAGGCTTTGGCATAGTCAATAAAGCAGAAATAGATGTTTTTCTGGAACTCTCTTGCTTTTTTGATGATCCAGCAGATGTTGGCAATTTGATCTCTGATTCCTCTGCCTTTTCTAAAACCAGCTTGAACATCTGGAAGTTCTCAGTTCACGTATTGCTGAAGCCTGGCTTGGAAGATTTTGAGCATTACTTTACTAGCGTGTGAGATGAGTGCAATTGTGCGGTAGTTTGAGCATTCTTTGGAATTGCCTTTCTTAGGGACTGGAATGAAAACTGACCATTTGCTAGTCTGGCCATTTTGCTAGTTAGGTCCTAATGGCAGTATAGACAGTGCCTCATCATCAACTCCAAACTGGCACTTAATACTCCAAAGGACAGACTCCCACCATTAAAAATACACGAATGAACCTATAACACATACTCTATAATTAGCATTTTAATCCTAAAGAAAGAGAAGTTTTATCAACCTGACCATAATGGTAATTTTTTTTTTTTTTTAAGAAATTCTCATGTAAACTGTGTCTGGATAGTTGAATTGGCTACTTGGAGGACGAAAATCCTGAGACTATATATTTGTAACTTGTGATAACTACGGCCATCAGAAGTCTTATGCAGAAGGTATTATTCTGCAAAGAGCTGCACACTTGATCACAAAGGCTGACGCTCTGCGTTATTATCTATATAGGGACACAGGAGCAGCCCAGGTCTCCTCCCACAAGGAGAAGGGTGTCATAAAGGGATCCGCACACACCAGCAAAAGAGACCAACATACACAAAAACCTTGGAAAGGGACATGTAAACCTGAGTCTTCACAATGCTTGACTTGTGAACCTGGTGTATCTAGAAAGCAGGGTAGAACTCTTAAATCTTGATGTGATTTTTAAACTCAGACTGGATCAGACTCTGGTATTTCCCGCTGTGTTAGCTGACTGTAACAGCGACCAATTCCAGTTAGATTAATCTGAAGAGTAAAATTATTATAAACGTTCAGAATTGTTTAAAGGCAAGCTTACAGCTGGGGATCAGGTAAAAACTGGAGCCACAAATCAAAAGCCCTCTGGAACTTAAAATGTTCTCTCCCCATCTTTTGTTTTTATTTTCTCTGCATGTCACAAAAGAGTCTAAGTAACCCTCCCATATTCACTCAGCTAGTTTGTAATAGAGGTGGTACCAAAATTGAAGTCTTTGATTTCTGGTTTTAAGCAATTTTCTACTTCACTTTACTCTCTGTTTTAAAGGCAACTATAATCAGCTATGTAAATCTAACACCTTCCATACTTGACAATTAGTAAACTGCACTGAATGGATACATATCGAATGAAGTTGAACAGCTGCATGGAGGTCCACATATTTCCTTCCTCTCTACTATCTGCCTCTCTTCCAACACAGTATAATAGGTGGGGTCATTGACCATGAAGTCATATTGTTTCTGTTCTGCACTTCACCAGACAGATCCTAGGCAAGTCATTTAAACTCTTCAACTCTTGGCTTTCTCATCTTTAAAACGATGTAACCGTACCACCCACAGTGTGTTGCCATAAAAGTGAAAGGATCCACTGCACATTCCCATAGTGCACCACACTCATAGTGAACCTTTCTATGGTACTAGAGCTGTTAGTATCTCTATTCCCACGTCAATCCCCCATTCAGCTCTGCCATCTCATCTCCATCTCTAAACACAAACACCATGGCCTTTAGCATTCTCAAAGCAGAAGTATATGTATTGATGAAAACAATTTTTTAATGTTTTTATGGAGGAAGAAGTGAAGTAAACAGACGAAGTGACACTCATGTGTGACCTAAGCCATGTGTCAAAGTCTAGTTTCCCAAAGAGAATGGCCAGGAGAAATACCCAGTATTTCTGGGCAACTGTGAAACCTTGATTTACACAGATGCAATAACACCTGCTGAATTAACCTGTGATATTTGTCAAAACCTACCTCTGCCTAAAACATTCTCCTCCTGGCATGCTAAGAGACAGAAGCATTAAACATTTACTGAGACACTTCAAGATAGTCTCAGGTCACAGGAAGTGTTGTGAGATTTATTTGGCATATTTTAAGTGCACAAAACACAGTGGGAGATACACAAGGAATGTACCTGAGGTTTTTTTTTTTTTTTTTTTCAATCAGCTTCCTCTGTGACTTTTACACTATAATTTATTTTTAAAGAAGCATCATAGTTTTCTGGGTGCCATAATAAAATCTAAAATAAATGCTTTTGCCCAGATAAGCACTATTAAAAGGAAAGGATACTGAATTCATTTAAATACATTTCCAAAAGATTGATTTTCCCAAGGGAGTGAACATATCCTATTTTTTTAATTATTCTTGAAGTTTTGCCTATCAACTGACAATTTCCTACAGAAAGGAAGCAAAACAACCTGGCTTTCCTGACAGCAAAGAGCTATAATAATACTAGAATGAAAACGGATTTGTCACTTACCTTATCTATTCTAATGTCTGAGTTACTAGGAGTCAGAAATGAAATAACCCCCACGCTAGCAAGCACAGTTGCTAAGAATATATTAAGCTGAAAGTTAAATTCAAAGTCAACTTTTTCCAGTTTTTGAAGATTAACATTCACAGTCTTAATGCTAAGCAACAGGTATGATGAGTTATACAAAATTAGAGAAAATGTAGTCATATTTGCTTCATTTTTCCAACTACTTTTCTACTCTTCTCAAAAGTCCAGCATCTGCCATCATAGCTGCTAACAGCAGGACGTCTGGGTGATCCACAGCGAAAGTCATTCAGTTGTGTCTGACTCTTGGGACCCCATGGACTGAAGGCCGCCAGTCTCCTCTGTCCATGGAATTCTCTAGGCAAGAATACTGGCGTGGGTAACCACCCCCTTCTCCAGGGGATCTTCCAACCCAGAGACCAAACCCGGATCTCTAACATCGCAGGCAGATTCTTTACTGTCTAAGTTACTGAGGAAACCCGGGTGATACATAAGTATCTGGTTAAGTCCTCCACAATAAGCCCCAGATCTTCCTGTTTTAGCACAGTTCTACTTTAGAAGTTGTGATTTTTTTCCCTTGTCACTGAACTTGGTTCAGGTCATCATGAACTGGTCCTCTGCCAAAAGCAATGATTTCTCTTGAAGAGTGGTGATCGTTATATAACATTGTGAAGGTACTTAATGCACATAATTGTGAAACATGCACTTGAAAATGATTTAAAATGGTGAATGTTATGTTGTATACATTTTAATAAAAAAAGTAATTATCTATAACTTTTATTTCTAAGCAGCAGAGGAGGCTTGCTTCCCAGAGGGTCCTGGCCTTCTTTTTCCAATAGGTCCACGTCTGTATCATTGCAAGCCAAAGGCAGAGGCTTTTTGTAGTAATCACAGGTATATAAAATAAGATTGTGCCTTTTTACCCTTTCTTTTCTCCTTCAAAAGACAAATGCAATTTCCCTAAAATGTACAGGGTCCCTCTTGAAACAAACTGAATATGGGAGGTACCATGCTGTATAAATTGAGAGGATAGATGGCTAAATGCATTTCACCTTCTTTCCTGCTTGCTCAGACTCTCATGCTGGCTCCCTCCGCTACCACAAAGGGAGCCCAACTACCCTGAGGCCACCATGCTGTAAGGAAGCCCAAAACAACCCACACAGGGAGGTCGATAGAGACGCCCTAAGATCACAGGAGGACAGAGATGCAGCCCTCAGCGTCTCCAGCTTCAGTCACTGCTGCAACTGTGTGAGGCACAGAACCAATATCACTGTTGTTGATTTTGACCCACAAATTGCAATGCAGCAATAGGGAACTACAGCAGAATTTAGTACCTTAAAGTGGGTACCATGATAAAAAGTAAAAATATGTGACGCTGGATTTAAAACCAGGCAAAAGCTGGAAGAGCCTTGAAAAGACTATCTAGGAAAGCCTAAGAGGCATGGAGAAAAATTTAGTGAAGTTTTAAAAGACCTCAAGGAAAAAAAAATAAAAATAAAAAAATATAAAAGACCTCAAGGAAACTGTCTTGAGGTACTGTAGTAAAATGTACACAACATAACATTTACCATTTTTGATCATTTTTAAGGGCACACTTCACAACGCTGTGCATTGAGTATCTTCACAATGTTATAGAACAATCAACACTCTTCAAGAGAAATCATTGCTTTTGGCAGAAGACTAGTGGAAGCTTGAAGGAAAGTATGGAAACTATTAGCAGATTAAGGAAAGGAGGTCCTTTTATATAGTAATAGAAAACTGAACAAAGCTGTCGTCTGAAGTCACATGGGCAATAGAAAACACACCTGGCGAGCTTGGTGGCAGAGCTAAGGACGCCTCCAGGCAGAGTGCCGGGAGCTGCCAGGTTTCCTTGAGCTGCCTGTGGTGTGGTGAGAGAAGAGACATCTAAAATGCAGTTATTCAGGTTTCGAATGGGATTTGAAGAGTGTGCAAAGGCCCTTGAAACAGTTTTTTCAGCTAGCAAAAGCCTCCCAAACTAAGAAAGGGTCTCAAGCCAAAGATCAAATCCAAAATGTGACTAAGGATTGTCAGAAACACCTAAGGCAGGGCTTCATGCCATCTTTCAGACAGACAAAAAGGCAAGAAAGGCCTTAAAGCAATGCCTTTCAGTTAAACAAAAGGGTTTCTGTGAACCTTAAGAGAAACTTAAGAACCTTAGCAACCTCAGAGCTACATTGAAAATAGAAAGGGTGTACCCTGAAGATATCTGTGGGTGTGGCTTTTGTCTAATGAAGCAAATCAGATTAATACACAAGAAGCCCATAATATTTTTAAAAAATTATATTTGAGAATATTAAAAATTAAAAGAGGGTGTTTTAATTTTCAAAGACTGAAAGCAAGATGAGAAAACTAATCAAATGCAAATACAGACTCGTCTTATATTTCCTACCTATAGTCACTTCCTGTATTCTATTTCCAACCTTACAGTCACTTCTCCAAGAAAACTTAATTCTATTTATTGTAGGATGCTACTAGAAGCCAAGATCTGAGTATCTGGTGTACTCATTGCCTCTAAGATGTCACTGTTTCTAGGTTTTCTCAGCTAACAGGACAAGGAAATATATCTATGTGTATAGAATCTTGTGTATATATATGCATATTTATTAATATTTCTCTCTATATATTTGTGCTTACATTAAGCAAAATATGAGTTCACAGTGATCACTTTAATGCTAATTTATTACATGGATCACTCCTGCTTCCTCCCTTGGCTTATTTCTAAACTCTGACAGCAACAGTGAGAGAGTGGTTTCTATAACCACCATCCGTTTAGTTTCTTTCCCAAGGGGGTATGGGTTACAATTCTAACACTGCTATACATGTATACTGGTATTGAATAATTAAGTAAATGGGTGACTAATGTTAGGGCTGAAGCAGGAACTATACAGGATGAGCCTGGAGTATTTCACTGTGCCAGAAAGGAGCAAAACACGCACACACACAGTCTGATAGGGAATCTCAAAGGCTACAACTGAAAGAATCCAATAGCCAAATCTATAAGCAAATTAAAAAAGAATATTGCATTACAACCCAAAGTAAAAAATAAGTATTCATGAGCTCATACTTATATAAACGGGCTTCCCTTGTGTCTCAGCTGGTAAAGAATCCATCTGCAATGTGGGAGACCTGGGTTTGATCCCTGGGTTGGGAAGATCCCCTGGAGAAGGGAAAGTCTACCCACTCCAGCATTCTGGACTGGAGAATCCCTTGGGGTCGCAAAGAATCAGACATGACTGAGCGACTTTCACTGATATAAACAAACACTTGAATAAATAAATGAAAGAAAACACAAATATGCAGAATAATTACAAAAAATTTTATATAGATATTCTCCACTCTCCTACCCTAGGAGAAAGGTGGAAATGTCAACTGTACAGTTGAGAAACCTAACAAACACTACCTTTACTCGATAATCAAAGTCAACATCAACAGTGATGTCACATTGATCACATGTACCCTTGATATGATGCAACACTAAGAGCACTTCACCTTAGGAGTTTTCTTCCCCAAACCTATAGCTCTAGTCTAGCAATGGGAAGAACATCAGACAAGCCACAATTGAAGGACATTCTACAAAATATCTGACCAATACCCTTAAAACTGTCAAGGTAGTTAAAAACAGGGTAAGTCTAATAAACTGTCACAGCTAAGAGGAGCTGAAGAAGATGTCACAAGTAAATGTAATATAGTATCTTTGATGGCATTCTGGCACAGTAAAGTAACATTGGAAAACTAATAAAATCTGAATAATGCCGAGTTTAGTTAACAGCTGTGTATTTGTATTGACTTGTTCATTGTAACGAATGAACGTAAGATGCAAGATGTTAATAACAGAGGAAATCGAACATACATAACAATTTTCCTTACAATTTATTTACAACAGTCTTTATAATTTTTCTGTAAATCTAAAACTATTCTAAAATAAAAGGTTTATTTAAAAGAAAACAAATTAAAGAAGAAACTGGATCATCCTTAGGCCATGACAGGGTTGCTACACCAATACAGGTTTACCTACTGCCAAATTTTTATTGCACAGAGAAAATTTCCATGTTGCTAATTTATCTTGATATAATTTTCAAATCTTTCAAATCAGAACAAGGAAATGAAAATGAGTATACTGGATCTTTGAGGTGTGAGATAAGAATGACAGAACTGAGAAAAGGAAGATGCATAGAAAGAATTAAGTTCTTTCTGAAGCATAGCTATTATTTTATAAGAGCCCACATTTTACTGTCATGTTTGTGTGAGTAAATACACATTTTTAACTGGAAGAATGATCCATCTTCCCCAGTTGAAAAAAGATCTCTAATTGTTGTTGGTGGGTTGTAATATGGGAAACAAAAGAATGTTTAAAAGCAACAACAACAATATGCTGAGGAGACTCTAAAAGCAACCCAAGGTAACCAAGATTGGTGGGGATCAGTGGGAGTAACAAAGTTGACAAGAGTTGACAAAGTTGACAAGAGTATTCAGGAAGTGATTTTTAAGATAGGGTGTATTAGAAGGAAAGTTGGATATAAAATGTCGTGTCACCTCAGTCAAGACCCCTGGTGTTACCTGTGATCCTCAGAGGATTATTCTTGTCTAGCTGATTGGAAGCCCCTGCTATCTGCAGGCAAAGGGGATGATACAACTAGTAGTTCCTTTGAGATTTTGCATATTTCTAAGCAGAGGACCAGAGGTCCAGTTCATGAGTGAAAATCTCAGGAGACTCCTCAGAAAGAGTCCGGGCCCCTTTGGTCAGCTGAGCAGTTCATCTAGTTACTGTCTAAGGTCAAGGATGCCATATCCATATCATCAATTCAACGGGCAGTGAGGAAGAGCATTTAGGTTAGAAACTCAGATATTCACGTCTAAGGAGAAGCAGCATTAACAAAATAGAAATATAATGAGATCAGAAATAAAAAGCAGAATGTGGTAACCAAGTAAAGCCCACAACCCCAGCAATGAAGGTACGGTGAAGTGGGAGGGGAAGACTGTGATTTTTGTTCTGTGGCTCCAAAACAAATCAGTGATAAAAGGATGTATTATCTGTTTGCTTCTGGTTATAAGTCACTCTCTGGAAGCCCATGAAGGTCACATCTACATCATTTCCCACAGTTTTAACAAGGTGGATATGGAGGCAAAATTTTGGTCCCTAACTTTGACACCCTAGGAACTGAAGGTGTTCTAGAGGCAATTTTCCTTTTTCAGAATACTCCATGTCTCATTTCATAAATTTAAAACGTGGCAGGATATATTTAATTGTAATTTCCTCCTCGGCCTATGTAAAGTTCAATCTGAAACAGTTTCAGAGTGTTTCATTTTAATGACTGAAATGTGTATTCAATTCCTATAAAAATCCAAAGCTCCATTCCGAATGCAGTTGACATTCTCCAGCACATCATTTAAATTTCTCCTAGTAATTTTCTGCCTTCTGTGAGACAGTGATATTACATCGCCTCAAGGCATTTTGCATATTTTGTTGATTTTAACTTTTAAAGTCCTGGTGGTTTTTACTCTCTCATTATGTCGCTGTTCATGTCCCATATTTTCTCTACTGTTCTAGGAAGCAGTGAGGAAGTTGAAATAATTTGTGTGAGTATAAAAAGCAATTTCTAAGTGATGGGGACAGAAGAGGGTTTGAGACAGAAGCATCGATGAAGACATCAGGAGTTAAGGAAGTTTGTTCTGGTTATGATGGCTATGAAATGACTGAATTCTACTGCCTACTACATAGAAGACTGCAAAATAAAATGGAAGTTGAGGTCTAGAATCACTTTCAGCATTTAGGGGAAAAAAAATGATAAAACCACTACATTATTTGAGATTTCTTACACAAAAGAATAGGAAAGCCATGGGGGGGAGAAGGCAGAGTACTCCAAGTCTCTGAATTTTCAAATGTCAACTCTGTTAAGTGGAAAAGAAACACTTGAATGAAAACAGGAGAGAAGAATAAGCCAACTTGATCAAAAGGCAATACCAAGAGCCATTATATCTAATAAAAATTTTCAAATATCTCTATTCTGCTGTAATAGCATGAAAAGGAAAAACCTGTGGCATATCTAATTAGCATGTGTGTGTGTGTGTGTGTGTGTGTGTGTGTGTGTGTGCTTGGTCACTCAGTTGTGTCCAACTCCTTGCAACCCCATGGACTGTAACCCACCAGGCTCCTCCATCCATGGGACCTTTTCAAGGAAACTGGTGTGGGTTGTCATTTCCACCTTCAGGGGATCTTACCGACCTAGGGAGCGAAAAACGTGTCTCCTGCCCTGCAGATGGATTCTTCACTATTGAGCAATTGTGTGTGTGCGCTCAGTCATGTCCGACTCTGCGACCCCATGGACTGTAGCCTGCCAGGCTCCTCTGTCCATGGGATTCTCCAGGCAAGAATACTGGAGTGGGTTGCCATTCCTCCTCCAGAGAATCTTCCCAACCCAGGATCGAACCCACGTCTCTTGCATTTCCTGCATTGGCAGGCATATTCTTTACCACTGAGCCACCTGCGAAGCTCATATTGAACAATTAGGAAGCGTCTAGTTAGCATATATATGTGCTTTCCCCAGTGGCTCAAAGGTAAAGAATCTGCCTGCAATGCAGAAGACCAGGGTTCAATCCCTAGGTTGGGAAGATCCCTTGGAGAAGAGAATACGTACGCATTCCAGTATTTTTGTCTGGAGAATTCCACGGATAGAGGAACCTGGTGGGCTACAGTCCATGGGGTCGGAACAAGTTGGACATGACTGAGTGACTAATACACACACACAGTTAACAGATACATGTATTATATATTTTACCAATATAACTTCCATTGCAGTATCAAGAACACGACACGTATTCCCAGGTACTTGTAAACTTTAAACAGTAGTATTCTTCACAAATATTTTTAATCTCTACCCCTCACTTCTTATCTATCTGTTTTCTTTGGCCTAGATCTTTTTCATTTATCCATCCATTGATCCATCTATCCAACACCTACTGAAAAACGCCAGAGTGGTAGATTAAAGATGGTCACACATTCTTTGACATTTCTCAAATTGAGATGAGGATGGAGGGGTCTAGTTCTCTTCCTTTTGAATCTAGATGGGCTCTGCAAAACCTCCAACTAATTAGAATTAGCCAGAATGAATGCTGTTCCTTTTTTGAGCCAGGCCTTAAAAAACTGGGAGCTTCTACTACTTATTTTTTTAATTCCCTGTTCTGGGCTAAAGTCAGTTACCTTGTGAGAGGTTGAATGCCCCCGAATCTACCTCAGCATGAGAAAGCCCAGGCTAACCACACACAGAGGCCATGTGAGAAAGATGGCTAATCAGCCCAAGTGGCAGACATGTGTTTGATGACTCCAGCCACAAGCCATCAGACTGCAACCACATGAATGACCCTAAGAAAACAATCAGCCACTGAGCTGTCAACTCAGACAAGATAAAAGATATATTGTTATTGTCACCAAGTTTTGGAATGGAATACTACATAGCAGCAGATAGCCAGAATAACCATATCCAATGTAGAATGCTGGGAGGATACAGGGGAAAGTAAAACAAGGATCCCTTTCTCTAGAGAAAAGTAGAACACTTTTGATTAACATTATGAGAAGTAGTTTAAAAGTGACTAATTATATAGGAACATAGAGGAATGAACAATTAATTATAGCCCAGGTCAGGTTTTCTAAATGCTCATTGTCGAAGAAAAAGACAGGTGAGTTGCACTATGTGAATTATTTAAATTCTCAGTTTCCCTATTTATAAATCTTCAGTTCAGTTCAGTCACTCAGTTGGGTCTGACTCCTTGTGACTCCATGGACTGCAGCACGCCAGGCCTCCCTGTCCATCACCAATCTTAACAGGATTAAATAGATTAATCATATAAAATGCTTAGAATATGGTCTGGCCCCTGGTAAATGATCAGTATATATTAGCTTTTATTGTTATTACTATCAGCAGCATCAGCAGCAGCAGCAGTAGTAATGGCAAGCATCTGCATCTCCAGATGTAACTGAAAGACTAGTAACTCTGCCAAGTTATTTCTGCCTGCCTGCCGTGGTAAAGGAGTCCAGAGGTACGCGACTGCTTATCACACTGAAGTTCTTTTGAACATCTTTGATCTTCAACCGTCACCAAATATTGCTGCAAGTCACACTAGTCTGTCTAAAATTGTTTCTAAAGGGTGTAGAGAGGAAAGACACTGTGGCATAATGTTTAATCCTGTTTTGAGCATACACGGGCTGTATGGCTTCCTGTGCTTCATTTGTCTTATCTTTGAAATAAAAATAATCGTTTATCTGCCTCAAGAACTTACAGTGAGGATGAAATGTATTAACACATGTGTAGTCCTTAGCAGGTGGTGTTGAATAAATGTTAGTTACTATTATTATTACTACTGTTATTACCTCCATTGACAAGTACAAATAATATACTCTCCACTACACACTAGGCATTTTTATATATTATTAATGAGCCATTCAATAACGTTTGATCGTAACCATTACCATTTCTATGATAAAACTGAGGGTCAATAATATTAATATTTGGAAAAATAAAAAACCAGAAGAACAAAAATAATTCAATACTTGTCTTTCAACATTTTCTTGCTCCTCGTAATTTATCTTAATTTTGTCTTGTTGACTCACTACTTCTTTGAGTGTTGTGACCTTAAGGCAACTACTTTACTGTTTCTTGCTATTTTAAGAAAAACCCAGACTTCTGGTTAAAGTATATTCACAGGGATTATTTTCTTCTTTTGCCATCAATTCTCAACACAAATACAGTACATTTCATAAAATGACAGTATGAACCACTCTTTTCAACCCTCTCAGAAATACGTTTAGTGGTATGTTTGTGGATGGCAAAGTGATGTCAATGCTTTTATCCATCTGCCTTTCTACTATCTAATTGTAGATCAACATAGGGTATTTGATGCATACTGTGGACTATAAGAGCTGTCCTCAATACTTCTGAAAATGGGTTATATCAAAAGCTTTAAGCATGAATTCATGACACTCTATTTAGAATTAGAAATCCACAAATTTGAGAGTAGCTTATTCTATATTGATTCTTCTGTGGAAGTGACGTAGTTTAGAGACTATGCTGGCTAAAATTTTCTCCCTTCAAAAATAAGCAAACAAACAAAATAGTAAAACTCATTTTTTGTTTCAGAGAAACCCTTGCAAGTGTTTCTAAGAATAGATAAGTAAGATTTCATCAAATAGGACTTCTATTTCTACCTCTGTTTATGATGTATGATACATACACACAAGAATATATGTACATATGCATATTACACACACACACATGTAATTTTGACAATGTTGGAGTATTGCTGAAGCACAGAACTTAAGAAGTCAGATTCTACCGCTGCTACATAAGCAGTCCAACTGCTCTGAGGACACCATGCTGTAAAACCAGACCACACGTAGAATCCAGATGGAGACACTCACAACTACCTGAAAAGACAGGCCCCACATTACGTGAAGAGCCTGTCCCCAGTGGTTCCAGCGTGCACTGTCTCAGCTCCACACCGCTGACTGCAACTTCATGCAATACCATGAGCTGAATCTTTCCAAATTTTTTACTCACAGAAACTGTGAGCAATAACAAAATAAAGAGTGCTGTTTCAAACCACAGAAACAAAGATAATAAAAGGAGAGATGGAAAACATACTTTCTTCAGGAAATCTGCCAATTTATGGAGCACAGTGAGAGACCAAGATTCTGGATAACGGTCTAGTCAGGATGCTCTTGCAAAAAGGCAGGGAACCCACAGAAAACTTGTGAAAATATCAAGGTACTGGAGAGAGAAAACTCGGGGATTCAAAACGGCCACACAGCAATCTTAAAAATTAACAGATAGGTTTTACATTTTATCAGCTGCCCTTCTCACATCACACCCCAAAAAACAGCTACATTAAAAAACACTGATCATAACAAGTATTGGTAAGCATGCGGAGTGAGTCAAACTCTCAGAGGTTTAAAGTGTTATAGCCACCTGCACATCTATTGGGCACTCAATATCCACTAGTAATAAATGTGTACATTCTACTCTTAGATATAAACTTGGGTGTACATTTAGCAGAAATATCTATATATACTCATGAAAAGGCAAGTACACTAGTACACAGCAGCACTATACTTAATAGAGTAAAACAAGAAGCAATTCAAATGTTCAACACGGAAGAATGAATAAATAAATGCAGTAACTAACAAGAGTGAATGAACTACTTCTACATGCAATAGCACAGTTTAATCTTACAAACATTATACTGATTGAAATACAGCGAAACACAAAACAATTCATTCTTTTTTATTCCATTTATATAGTTTAAAAACAGGCAAAATTAATCTATGCTATGAGAAGTTAGGATAATGATTACTTTGTGAGCACAGTGACTGCAAGTTGCTGTTAGCGGGGTTCTGGGATGCTGCCAATATTGTATTTCTTGATCAGGTGCTGGTTACATGGGTGTTTTTTCTTGTTGGAAATTTATTGAGCTGTATACTTATGATGTGTACATATCTCTATATGAGCTATGCTTATCAGTCTTGTCCGACTCTTTTCAACCCCATGGACTGTAGCCCACCAGGCTCCTCTCTCCATGGGGTTTTCCAGGTAAGAATACTGGAGTCGGCTGTCATTTCCTTCTCCAGGGGATCTTCCTGACAAAGGGATCAAACCCACGTTTCCTGCACTGGCAGACAGATTTGTTTACCACTGTACCACCTAAGAAGCCACATAAGCTTTACCTCAATAACTTTTTTTTTTTTTAAATAAGATCTTGCCCCTATGATTTCACAGGTTTCTGGAATCCCTCCAGGTTTTTTTTAGTGAAGAGCTATGAATTATCCCATCCTGCTTCTAGCAAGAGGAGGAAAAGTAACCATTCTGAAATACATCGAGAACATTCTCTATTATCAAAGGCCTACCATCCAAGGAAAAAGACTCTACAAGCACCTTACTCTATGTAAAGGGTAGGGCCTTCACCCAACTTCAGTTCCCTCTAGCCTTCCTGTTTCACCTAAGAGGGAAAGAAGAAAGCAAAGAAAAATGAAAGTCAAAAATTGGGGACATAGGTACATTAAATGACTTTAAGTCATAAAACTATAGATCACTTTTCCTCCACCACACCTTTCTACCACACCAATAGGACTCCAGTGTAATAGCAATGAAAACAATGATAACAATGAAAGAGCTGCAATATGCAGACTTTATCTAAAGAGGAGTTCTTAGGGAAACTTTCAAAAAGAGGGAGACAAAAGCTAGGACACTTCAGGAATCTAAAGACAGTGGCACCTATGGCTAGAGCAAACATTAAATACAGCTCAGCTTCCAGCCAGAGGAACACAGAACTTCACACTAACAGCCTGTTTACAGGCTGTTACTATTACTTCATGCCTGACCTTAAACAAACAAACAAACAAACAAACAAAAATCACAAGGCAAGCAAAAGGAAAAGAAAAAGAAAGATTTTCAGGTTGGACCAATACATATTTTTAATACACAGTATAAACTATCTCCTGAAGAACTAAATTAATCTACTCAATTCCAGGTAATATTTTTATTCTTTGGGCATAAGACTTAGTTACCCATTTGAGTTGTGAATAGTATCAAATTTTTGGAGATTGTTTTCCTGAGTTTAAGTAACACATTTTCTGCCAACGTGCTGAATAATATTCTTTACCTCAGATCTCTTCTCAAATGTCACCTCATCAGTGAGTCCCTACAGCACTTAAAATAGCAGCACTTCTCCACACTCCTGATCCACTCTCCCTGTTTATATTTCTTCATAGGATACACGTGTTCACCTGACACATTATAAATCTTGAAAGTGAAGGCGTTAATCGCTCAGTCGAGTCTGACTCTTTGCAACCCCATGAACTGTAGCTTGCCAGGCGGGTCTATCTTTGGGATTCTACAGGCAAAAATACTGGAGTGGGTATTCCCTTCTGCAGGTGATCTGCTAGAAAATCTTACTAAGTGTTTATTACTTGCCTCCCTGTCTAGAACATAAGATTCTTGACATCTGTCTCATTTGTTAACTACCCACCCCTGCCCAAAGTGCCTATGACAATTAAGTGTTTGGTAAACACATGTGGGGCTTCCCAGGTGGCACTAGTGGCAAAGAACCCACCCGCCAATGCAGGAGACACAGGAGACTTGGGTTGGATCCCTGGGTCAGGAAGATCTACTGGGAGAAGGAAGTGGCAATTCACTCCAGTATTCTTGCCTGGAGAATTCCCATGGACAGAGTAGACTGGGCGGGTACAGTCCATGGAGTGGGCAAGAGTCACACACAAGTGGGCAACTGAACAACAACAAGACAAATAGACAACAAATACATGTTAAGTAAATGAATAAACACTTCATAAACATTTATTTATATAGAAATAAAGATACCAGTGGTCATGTATGGATGTGAGAGTTGGACTGTGAAGAAAGCTGAGCACTGAAGAATTGATGCTTTTGAACTGTGGTGTTGGAGAAGACTCTTGAGAGTCCCTTGGACTGCAAGGAGATCCAGCCAGTCCATCCTAAAGGAGATGAGTCCTGGGTGTTCATTGGAAGGACTGATGCTGAAGCTGAAACTCCAGTACTTTGGACACCTCGTGTGAAGAGCTGATTCATTGGAAAAGACCCTGATGCTGGGAGGGATTGGGGGCAGGAGGAGAAGGGGATGACAGAGGATGAGATGGCTGGATGGCATCACCAACTCGATGGGCATGAGTTTGAGTAAACTCCGGGAGTTGGTGATGGACAGGGAGGCCTGGTGTGCTGCGGTTCATGAGGTCGCAAAGAGTCGGACACGACTGAGCGACTGAACTGAACTGAAAGATACCAGACTGTAAGACTGACTAAATTGGTACCCTGTACTGAGAGCTGTGCTAGGCCCTTGCAAGCATCCCATCCGGCACCGCGCAAGGTCAGTGGAGGTCACCGTGGGGTTAGCGGGCCAGGAACGTGGCAGCCCTAATGGCGCAGGCACAGATGTACATGCTGACTTCAGACTTGTACAAGGACATGCTTCTTAAAGACCACTACTGCATCCTGATCCTGCACTTCTAGACGTTGCCAGAGGAGGACTGTCTTCTTGGAGCGGTCAAAAACCTGCTTTAACAATAACTCCAAGAGGATGAGTCTGTCCAAAATCACCACCACCGTGGGTCTAAATATCAGCTCTGTGACTGCGAGAAAGGCACGCCTCGTGCTCCAGAGGAGGCAGGAAGAACTGCAGTCTTTGTGGGACAAGGCCAAGCAGAGGGCCATGGCTCCTGTACATCATGGACTCCATAGAGAGGACAGGCTGTCCAAGGAGAGACGCAGCCAGGAGCGACACTGCGAGTCAAAGCATTGGAGAAGATGGTCTTGAGTGAAGTGCTGGGCGATGTCCCCATCCTGATTCCAGCCAGCAGGCAGGATGTATCGATTTGTGTATCTGCAACATTTAGACAGCATAGAGACTGCACCTACAAGATCCGCAAGCATGACAGCCAGATACCCACCCACCCAGCCCTCACTGGGCAAAGGCTGAGGGAAGGCGTCTAGTGGAAGGCGAAGTGTGTCGTGCCAGACGTGCGCGGCCGCCCAGGCTGCCAGAGATCACGCAGGCACAGCTGGACCCGCTGGTGCTGGCCACTGCTCATCCCTCAGTTTAGAAAGGGCTCCTGCAGCCGCAGTGCAGCCCAGGCAGGCTAGGTTTGCTGAGTTCATTTGCCTTTTCATTTTTACATCTGCTTTGTTTAAAACAAAAAGATAAAGAAACAAACAACCCCCCCCCCCAAAAAAAAAAAAAAACTGTGTAAATATCTGTATATTTTACATGGATTACTTTATATAAGTTTCACAACAACTCTCTTTGTAGGCACTATTATCCCTTTTGAAAATGATAAAACTAAAGAACAGAGATAAATCATCCAGCACAACCCTGAGTCTGAACATTTTTTTTTTAGGTCTTCTAGAATTTTGGCTAAACACCAAACTTTTAAAACAGAAATGATAGGGACCCACTCAGCCCAAAGAAGAGTTAATTATTAACACACATGTGTGACGGACCTTTGAAGATATGCCAAACAATCGTACCAACATCGGACTGTCACACATGTCCAGAGTAGATGACGGAAAGACCAAAAGCTTGGAAAGGGTTTTCTGGAAGTAAAACAGTTGTCATTTCAGAGTCATTCAGTGCAGTTCAGTCGCTCAGTCATGTCCAACCCTATGGCCCCATGGACTGCAGCATGCCAGGCTTCCCTGTCCATCACCAACTCCAGGAGCTTACTCAAACTCATGTCCAACGAGTGGGTGATGCCATCCAACCATCTCATTCTCTGTCATTCCCTTCTCCTCTCGCCTTCAGTCTTTCCCAGCATCAGGATCTTTTCTAAGGAGTCAGTTCTTCCTATCACGTGGCCAAACTATTGGAGTTTCAGGTTCAGCATCAGTTCTTCCAATAAATATTTAGGACTGATTTCCTTTAGGATGGACTGGTTGGATCTCCTTGCTGTCCAAGGGACTCTCAAGAGTCTTCTCCAATACCACAGTTCAAAACCATAAATTCTTCAGAGCTCAGCTTTCTTTATAATCCAGCTCTCACAACCATACATGACTACTGGAAAAATCATAGCTTTGACTAGACAGATCTTTGCTGGCAAAGTAATGTCTCTGCTTTTTAATATGCTGTCCAAGTTGGTCATAGCTTTTCTTCCAAGGAACAGTCAAAGGCTTTGGCACAGTCAACAAAGCAGAAATAGATGTTTTTCTGGAACTCTCTTGCTTTTTTGATGATCCAACTGGTGTTGGCAATTTGACCTTTGGTTCCTCTGCCTTTTCTAAATCCAGCTTTAACATCTGGAAGTTCATGGCTCACATACTGTTGAAGCCTGGCTTGGAGAATTTTGAACATTACTTTGCTAGCATGTGAGATGAGTGCAACTGTGAAGTAGTTTGAACATTGCCTGGCATTTTCTTTCTTTGGGAGTGGAATGAAAACTGACCTTTTCCAGTCCTGTGGCCACTGCTGAGGTTTTCCAAATTTGCTGGCATATTGAGTGCAGCACTTTCACAGCATCATCTTTCAGGATTTGAAATAGCTCAGCTGGGATTCCGTCACCTCCACTAGCTTTGTTCATAGTGATGCTTCCGAAGGCCTGCTTGACTTCGCATTACAGGGTATCTGGCTCTAGATGAGTGATCATACCATTGTAGTTATCTGGGTCATGAAGATCTTTTTTGTATAGTTCTTCTGTGTATTCTTGTCACCTCTTCCTAATATCATCTGCTTCTGTTAAGTCCATACCATTTCTGTCATTTATTGTGCCCGTTTTTGCATGAAATGTTCCCTTGGTATCTCTAATTTTCTGGAAGAGCTCGCTAGTCTTTCCCATTCTATTCCATTTCCTCTATATCTTTGCCTTGATCACTGAGGGAGGCTTTCTTATCTCTCCTTGCTATTCTTTGGAACTCTGCCTTCAAATGGGTATATCTTTCCTTTTCTCCTTGGCCTTTTGCTTCTCTTTTTTTCTCAGCTATTTATGAGGCCTCCTCAGACAACCATTTTGCCTTGCTGCATTTCTCTTTCTTGGGGATGGTCTTGATCACTGCCTCCTGTACAATGTCAGAAATCTCTGTCCATAATTCTTCAGACACTTTGTCTATCAGATCTAATCCCTTGAATCTATTTGTCACTTCTACTGTATAATAGTTAAGGGATTTGATTTAGGTCATACCTGGATGATCTAATGGTTTTCCCTACTTTGTTCAATTTAAGTCTGAATATTGCAAAAGGAGTTCATGTTCTGAGCCACAGTCAGTTCTCAGTCTTGTTTTGGCTGACTCTATAGAGGTTCTCCATCTTTGGCTACAAAGAGTATAATCAATCTGATTTCGGTATTGACCATCTGATGATGTCCAGGTGTAGAGTCTTCTCTTGTTGGGAAGAGGGTGTTTGCTATGACCAGTGTGTTCTCTTGGCAAAACTCTGTTAGCTTTTGCCCTACTTAATTTTGTACTCCAAGGCCAAATTTGTCTCTTCTCCAGGTATCTCTTGACTTCCTACTTTTGCATTCCAGTCCTCTATAATGAAAAGAGGACTTTTTTAGTTGCTAGTTCTAGACGGTCTTGTAGGTCTTCATAGAACTTCATTCAACTTCAGCATCTCCAGCATTACTTGTTGGGGCATGGACTTGGGTTACTATGATACTGAATGGTTTGCCTTGGAAATGAACAGAGATCATTCTGTCATTTTTGAGATTGCACCCATGTGCTGCATTTCAGACCCTTTTGTTGACTATGAGGGTTACTCCATTTCTTCTAAGGGATTCTTGCCCTCAGTAGTAGATATAATGGTCACCTGAATTAAATTCATCCATTTCAGTCCATTTTAGTTCACTGATTCCTAAAATGTCGATGTTCACTCTTGACATCTCCTGTTTGACTACTTCCAATTCACCTTGATTCATGGACCTAACATTCCAGATTCCATTCGACTTTCCTTCCATCACCAGTCACATTCACAACTGGGCGTTGTTTTTGTTTTGTTTCTGTCTCTTCATTCTTTCTATAGTTATTTCTCCACTCTTCTCCAGTAGTATATTGGGGACCTACTGACCTGGGGAGTTCGTCTTTCAGCATCCTATCTTTTTTGCCTTTTCATACTGTTCATGGGGTTCTCAAGGCAAGGATAATGAAGTGGTTTGCCATCCCCTTCTCCAGTAGACCATGTTTTGTCAGAACTCTCCATCATGACCCATCTATCTTGGGTGGCCCTATACTTCATGGCTCATAGTTTCACTGAGTTAAAACAAGGCTGTGGTTCATGTGATCAGTATGATTAGTTTTCTGTGATTGTGGTTTTCATTCTCTCTTCCCTCTGATGGACAAGGATAAGAGGTTTATGGAAACTTCTTGATGGGAGAGACAGACTGAGGGGGGATCCAGGTATTTTTTTAAGGGCAGGGCTATGCTCAGTAAATCTTTAATCCGAATTTCTATTGATGAATGGGGCTGTGTTCCCTCCCTGTTGTTTGAGCTGAGGCCCAATTATGTTGGAGGTAATGAAGATAATCCTTCAAAAAGCATTGCCACACTCAGTGCCCCTTACCCTACAGCAGGCCACTGCTGACCCATGCCTCTGCCAGAGACTCCTGGACACTCATGGGTGAGTCTGGGTCAGTCTCTTGTTGGGTCACTGCTCCTTACTGTTGGGTCCTTACTTGTGGGTTCTGGTGTGTACAAGGTTTTGTTTGTGCATTCCAAGAGTCTGTTTCCCCAGTCCTGTGTAAGGTCTGGCATCTCTATGGTGGAGTTAATGGCAACCTCCTCCAAGAGGGCTTATGCCATACCCAAGTGTGCTGCACCCAGAGCCCCTGCCCTGTGGACAGGGCCACTGCTGACCCGTACCTCTGCAGAGGACACTTGAACACGAACACTCAAAGGTAGGTCTGGCTCAGTCTCTGTGGGGTCTCCTAGTGCCTACAGGTTTTGTTTGATCCCTCTGAGTATCTCTGGCAGGTATGGGGTTTGATTCTAAATGCAATTTTGTTATTATTAGTCATTATCAATAGTCATTATTAGATTGAAGAAAAGGACTGTGGCTTTTCCTATATGACTTTATCCTTTTCACATGTCCCTTCCACTCGAAGGCTATTCTCCCCAAGAAAAGAATCCAAAGGTGATTATCTCACTCCCATACTTGCTGAGCTTCAGAAACTTATAGACCCTTGAGCTCACTGAGCCAAGGTGGGGTGCAGTGAGAGAACACTCAATAGCTTCACCTGTGTCCTCTGGAGTTCAGGAGTATTCATGGACATAGAATTAGATATCTACCTCTTATCTGGATAAGACTGAAGTTAACTGAAGCAGCCCCTTTTGCAGAGCCTGAAGACAGGGAGCCATAAAGAGCCACAACTCCCAATAGTTTGGTGTGACAGAGCCAGGATGAATCCATGTTGAATGAAGTTTCTCATTTATGAAGATGGACTGCTGGTGGTAGAAGCTGAAAAGTGATAGACTGTGGAATAAACCTACCAAGCACACACACACACACACACACACACACACACACACAAAAGGAAGTAGAGGAATAAATAAATAGATCCCCCACTAATTCAAGTCCACAAGCTCCAGGTCAGCATGTGTTAGGGCAGGGAAGGAAGCTGTTTTTAAAAACTGGATTAAGATGCTAGTTATGCTGTAGTCTGTCATGGAATTTACAACATATAGACTTCTTTCAATTGAAAGTTCTATGGGAGCTATGATATCCATCTGCTCTAGATATCACCAAGGGGTGAAGAAGGCTATATCAAAGCAAACAGGTTGAAAGTAGTAGTGAAGAAAAATTAAACTTTCCTGTTCGTAACCTATCAAGATTGGATTATTCCATAAACAAGGAATATTGATAACACTTATACTTTATCTAGCCTTAATATATCCAAAAATAAATAATTAAAGGGAATATAACATAATCTTAATTATCTCTAAAAAATATGGCAAAATCTGGGCTAGGAATCCATTTCCTATTGTGGTACCAAGGGTCTGGATTTGTAGTGTTAGTCTTGGCCTAAATGGATTATTTTTGACACAGATCCCACAATTAATCTCAGTGAACCAGTTTGCATTTGCTCCAGCAGCCATATGTGGCATCTGAAATAGACAAAAAGACTGACACAACCCAACAAAGACTTTCTGCTAAGAGACTGTAAATTATCAAGATTATGTGTGAAGGGATAGCAAAACATCTGCTTAGATGACAAAATAATAACCATGGTCATTGATGGAGTGATGTCAGTCACTAACAGAGTACTTCTTAACCCATGACATAGGTTCATGATCATCCCCATACATTTAAATATGAAAAAACTGAGGCATCAGTTTTGTTCAGTTCAGTCACTCAGTCGTGTCCGACTCTTTGTGACCCCATGAACCGCAGCATGCCAGGCCTCCCTATCCATCACCAACTCCCGAGAGTTTACTCAAACTCATGCCCATCGAGTTGGTGATGCCATCCAACCATCTCATCCTCTGTTGTCCCCTTCTCCTCCTGCCCCCAATCCCTCCCAGCATCAGGGTCTTTTCCAATGAGTCAACTCTTCGCATGAGGTGGCCAAAGTACTGGAGTTTCAACCTCAGCATCAGTCCTTCCAATGAACACCCAGGACTCATCTCCTTTAGGATGGACTGGTTGGATCTCCTTGCAGTCCAAGGGACTCTCAAGAGTCTTCCCCAACACCACAGTTCAAAAGCATCAATTTTTCAGTGCTCAGCTTTCTTCACAGTCCAACTCTCACATCCATACATGACCACTGGAAAAACCATAGCCTTCACTAGACGGACCTTTGTTGGCAAAGTAATGTCTCTGCTTTTTAATATGCTATCTAGATTGGTCATAACTTTCCTTCCAAGGAGTAAGCGTCTTTTAATTACATGGCTGCAGTCACCATCTGCAGTGATTTTGGAGCCCCCAAAAATAAAGTCAGCCACTGTTTCCATTGTCTCCCCATCTATTTCCCATGAGGTGATGGGACCAGATGCCATGATCTTAGTTTTGAGATTTAAAAACTCATTTGTCATCCAGCTCTTAGATAGCAGACAAGACTTGAAACCAAGCATTTTGGATACAGTCTATGTTTCTTCTAATTTTTATGTAAGAGAAATGTCTCAAGTAGCAAAACAGAACTAGTCAAAATTCTTTAAAAGTACTTATGAAATTAAAAGAGAGTTCCCCTGTGTTTCCCTAAGAACCAGAACTACTAGTATCAGAGGTGTCCGTTTTGAAAATTTTCCTCTGCCCAAAGTTGATTATAGCATTATTATAAATTTTTCTGTGCTTGTCTCTTCTTGGTCTTCAAACTCAGTATAGTGGGCAGGGATTCCTTTAAAGTCAAATTTAGCTGGAGGGAAAAAATTAATCATTAAAGGTGGACGGGCCCCAAAGGCTTACTGCCTCTGTTCTTTTATCTTTCCACTTCTTGTAATACAAATATTACAAGATTACACATTTCTGCATATTTTCCTTTTTTAAAAAGCCCAAATATATATTGGTTTCATACTTTTGATTATTACTTTAGTAAAACTTCAGTTGAAATAAATGTTAAAGGCTCAAAACTACTGCATTCATTCTCTTAGCTACTAGGAGTGTTGCCACCAGTGACTCTCAGTTGAGTTCATCTCTGGAAATTATCCTTGGTTTAAAGAAGTAGCCACAATCAATATTAAAACACTTCTTTGAGGCCAGCTGGAACTTAGTGGGTAGTCAGAGTTATGGTACAAAGTTCTTGATCCTCTTGACTCAGGAGAGACAATTCTGAAAGACTATCCCAATTTCAGAAATCTCCATAGGATCAGGTGGAGCTTCTGTTGCCTCTAATCACAGTTCAATTTCATCCTCTGCCTTATTTTGCCTTCTTCATTGCTCACTCTTGTCCTTCCCCAGTAAAGGCACTCCTTGATAAACCTGCATGCAAATCCTGATGTCTTAGAGTCTGCTTACTGGGGAATTTGACCTAAGAAATTTGGTTCCAGAAGGATGCCTAGGAAGCAAACTCAGTAAGGTGATTTTGGAGCCAGATCCACAGCTAGCCATCTGCCAATAAGGACCCCATCATTTGCTGTGCAATTCTTAGAATTTTTACCAGTGCTGCATTGTAATGAGATACTGGTGAAATAGTGCAGACCACCATGTCGCCTACTACTGTGGCACAAGGACTCATCTCTCATCAACTAGCAATAGCTAAGGGAGAAGTGACCAGTTAAAACTGGGAGAGAAAAGGCCAAGTTAAATTCATGAACTGGTTGACTCAGTATATGGGTATAAGCTGGAAATAAACTGCTATTTCACTATAACCCTGCTTAGTGGTGGCCTTGAAAGACAGTGGTTAGAGAAACCTATATCACTTAATCAAGTTTTGAGCAGCACTCCTGGTCATTGACATTTATGGAAAGAGAAATAGTCATGTACGATAAATTAATATACTGATTTATGGATAGTGGTGAATGGCTTGGTTATTTCTTTGGGGTCCTGGAATGAGAAAAGTTGGAAGATTTCAGGTAAGAAAATTTGGAAAAGATGTATTGGCAACATGTATCAGAGAGGATATGGACTATGAAGATCTTTGTATTGTATGCTAATACCAGAGAATATCCATGCAACCAAGTGGACAGAATACAACCGCTAACTGATGCTTACACAGCCTGTGTCCTTAGCCACTGGCAAATGTCCAATCTGACAGCAACTAAGACCAGTGCTGAGCCTCCAATATGGTACAATCCCTTGAGGAGGTGAACCAGTCATTTGGTGGCAAGTTGAGTACATTGGATTCCTTACACACTGCACAAACTAGTGATTTATGTTGACTGGAACCAACAGTTATTCTGGGTATGGTTTGCCTTTATTGATTTCAGGAGCTCAATTAGTACCACTATGCAATTATAGAGTTTTGATCTACCAACATGGGATTCCTCAAAACAACAAAAAAACCAGAGGAACTATTTTAAAGCAAAAGTGATTCAGCCATGAGCACATGCTCATGGGTCCCATTGGTCCTGTTACATGCTGTATTACCCAGAAACTACCAACTTGGTGGGGTGATGGAAGGGGCAGATGAGACACAAGCTTGGATCATGGGGCACCATCCTTGGTGATATAAAACATACCCCAAATCAACATCGGTTACATTGTTCTGGGTTGCCAATATATACTCACATGGGCACAAGAACCAAGGGATGTAGATAAGAGAGGCTCTAGTGATCGTCAGTCTCAGTGACCTACTTGGAGTTTTGCTTCCTGTACCTTTAACTCTAGGCTCCCCAGCTCTAGATATTCTGGTTTCCAAACAGAGAACCCCTCCGCCAGAAGACACAGTAGGAGTCCCACCAAATTTTAAGTCAAAATTAACTCCTGGACACTTCAAGCTTCTTGTACCCAGAATTCAGCAGGCAAGTAATGCTAGCACCATCATGGCAGGTATAATTGATTCTGATATTCATGGGAAGGCAAGGCTGCTGGTATATAACAGGGGCAGGAAGACTTCATTCGGCACCCAGTTGGTCCACTGGGCCATCTGTTGCTTCTCCTATATCCATTATTGAGAGTAAGTCGTCAAGCACAGCAGCTGTTTCTTAGGAGATGCACAGGACGAGGGTCTTTCGCCCCTTATGGGCAAGAGTCTGCAACCCTCACACACAGGCCATCAAGACCTACAGAGAGCTAGTCAAGGATGAGGCAAATCTGGAATAAGTAGTAAAGGAGGAAGGTCATGTGTATCCCTGAAATTAGTTGCAGCAGTGGGGTCTTCAGTTTGTACTGTTAACTGTCCTCATGCATGTTTTTTTCTGGTAATAGAGGCCAACCAGAACCTTGGAAGAGCTGATTTCAGATGGAAGGAATCATGTGAAGTCAATGGATCGAAGAGATACCAGGGGTGAACTGTAATAAATGCTATGGTGTACCTCGCAGGTCCCTCCTTGGAGCCCATGTGCCTATACCCCGGCTGTCAGAACTGTTGATTATTGACGGCTCTCAGCTGAGCCCTTCTCTAAGAATCACACTTGATTTGTGGAGGCTTCCTCTTCCAGGGTTACGTGCCTTCCCTCTGGGTAGACTGCCACCAGTGATCAGTTTATACACAGATAGAAAACTGACCTCTGCCTCAGTTGGGGCGACCTGCAACTCCGAAGATCCATCCCAGCCCTGTTGCAGTGGTATCATCATTAAACTTTTCCCTCTGCCCAGTCCTGCATTCCTCACCCCTCTCACGTGCTGTTCTCAAGACCACTTTCAAATAAACTGCTTGCTTGCATGCTAATCTCCAATTCAGGGTCTCTTGTCAGGGAAACTGACCTGCAACCTTTCCTAGCTCTGTTAAAATGACAATTCTTTTGTCTTAGCTAGCTGTCATAAATGTGCACAAAATTATTTTGTAGAAGTTTTTCTTTCTAAACAAGAAATGATAATTTAAAATATATACTTAAGTAATTTTTTCATGTCTTTCAAAGACCTGCACATTCTTTCCTTGCCTTCTTTGTGAGATAAAATTGCCAGAGCTGGCTACTGAAAACACAGCCTAGGAGTTCACATACTCGTCGATTATTAAAAAGTGCTATAATCTATTTCCTTTATTTCTACAGCCCTGACAAAAGGAACGCCCTGCTCCCTGCAGAGGTTCTTTTTTAAAATATGAAACAATGTAAAGTCTTTACCAAAGCCACCAATTTCCTGTATCTTTAAGCCTCTTTGTCTCATTTTAAGAACCTCAAAAACAGTCATTAACAAAGCCAACAGTATTTTCTCAACCTAAATTTGAATTTGACGTTTCAGTTTAAGTCTACTACAAAAACCATCTCCAGAAATGTGGTTATGGTTGCCTGAATTACGTTTGATTGACAACAAAATAAAATCCAAACCCTTGCCATGTTAGGTTTTCCACTTCGTCTTTAAACTAATCCCCACTCGACAATATTCCAGCTACGCTGGCTGATATACAACTCACTAACATTTCTTGTCCTGTTTTGAATGCCCTCCTCCCTTCTACCCACTGGTGCATCCCATCTCTCATGCCATCGCTTCCATAAAGTTTTCATGATCTACAGAGATCATGAAAATATTTCCCATAGCTCATGAGAGAAAGACCCTAATCCTTAACACAGCCTAAAAACTTCTGCATTATATGGCCTCTCTCTCTCTTTCTTGCTTTATCTTGCATGTTGCTCTCAAGATTTCATCCCTATGGACATTTCCCCATTTATAGCACCATATTCTTCTTCCTAAGGGTTATTTGCACACCAGTCCCATTCCTATAACACTTTCTCTGGCCTGAAAATTTCAGCTCTAAAAAAGATCTTCACAACCAAGATAATCACGATGTTATGATCACTCACCTAGAGCCAGACATCCTGGAATGCAAAGTCAAGTGGGCCTTAGGAAGCATCACTATGAAGAAAGCTAGTGGAGGTGACAGAATTTCAGTTGAGCTATTTCAAATCCTAAAAGATGATGCTGTGAAAGTGCTGCACTCAGTATGCCAGCAAATTTGGAAAAGCTCAGTAGTGGCCACAGGACTAGAAAAAGTCAGTTTTCATTTCAATCTCAAAGAAAGGCAATGCCAAGCAATGTTCAAACTACTGCACAATTGCATTCATCTCACATGCTAGCAAAGTAATGCTCAAAATTCTCCAAGCCAGACTTCAGCAATATGTGAACTGTGAACTTCCAGATGTTCAAGCTGGATTTAGAAAATGAAGAGGAACCAGAGATCCAACATCCACTGGATCATTGAAAAAGCAAGAGAGTTCCAGAAAAATCTCTATTTCTGCTTTATTGACTACGCCAAAGCCTTTGACTGTGCAGATCACAATAAACTGTGGAAAATTCTGAAGGAGATGGGAATACCAGACCACCTGACCTACCTCTTGAGGAATCTGTGTGCAGGTCAGGAAGCAACAGTTAGAAGTGGACATGGAACAACAGACTGGTTCCAAATAGGAAAAGGAGTACATCAAGGCTGTATATTGTCACCCTGCTTATTTAACTTATATGCAGAGTACATCATGAGAAATGCTGGGCTGGAAGAAACACAAGCTGGAATCAAGATTGCTGGGAGAAATATGAATAACCTCAGATATGCAGATGACACCATCCTTATGGCAGAAAGCGAAGAAGAACTAAGGAGTCTCTTGATGAAAGTGAAAAAGGAGAGTAAAAAAGTTGGCTTAAAGCTCAACATTCAGAAAGTTAAGATCATGGCATCTGGTTCCATTACTTAATGGCAAATAGATGGGAAAACAGTGACAGATTTTATTTTTTTGGGCTCCAAAATCACTGCAGATGGTGAATGCAGCCATGCAATTAAAAGACACCTGCTCCTTGGAAGAAAAGCTATGACCAACGTAGACAGCATATTAAAAAGCAGAGACATTATTTTGCCAACAAAGGTCTGTTTAGTCAAGACTATGGTTTTTCCTGTAGTCACGTATGGATGTGAGAGTTGGACTATTACAAAAGATGAATGCTGAAGAATTGATGCTTTTGACTATGGTGTTGGAGAAGACTTTTGAGAGTCCCTTGGACAGCAAGGAGATCAAACAAGTCCATCCTAAAGGAAATCAGTCCTAAATATTCATTGGAAGGACTGATGCTAAAGCTGAAACTCCAATACTTGGACCACCGGATGCGAAGAGCTGACTCATTTGAAAAGACCAAGATGCTGGGAAAAATTGAAGGCAGGAGGAGGAGGGGATGACAGAGGATGAGATTGTTGGATGGCATCACTGACTCAGTGAACCTGAGTTTGGGTAAACTCTGGGAGTTGGTGATGGACAGGGAGGCCTGGTGTGCTGCAGTCGATGGGGTCGCAAAGAGTCAGTCACAACTGAGCGACTGAACTGAACTGAACTCTCTTTTGCTCAGTGATTCTGTGCTTTTCTTTTTGGGCCAGTAGAAGTTTGCACAGAAGACCAGAAATAATAATATAGGTATTTCCAGAAATAAGGAATTCGAAAGGAGAATGTATAGCCCACACAAGACTTTGGAAGAGTGAGAAGAGTGAGACCTAGGGAACATTCCATTTGAAATCAAGACATGATAAAGTACAGGAGTCACTTGGCATCTCTTTGGACCTTTGTGGCTAAGTCACAAGAAAAAGCCTAAAAACTGCTGGTGACACCTATCAGCTGTTTGCCACAGCTCATGAAGTTTCCTTACCCCTTACAGGAGAAAACTGCCTTCCACGTCTTTTCTTATTTCTGAATCTCCCATGAGAACCTCCCATCAGTGGAATCTAATCTACTAGGAATTTGGGACAATATAGTTTCCAGGCTTCCAGATAAGAATCAGCACAATTTTTCTATCACAGACCAGATGGTGACTATTTTAGGCTTTGTCATCATAGTGTGAAAAGTAAGTATATACATAGAGACACTGAAATTGAATCTCAGATAGTGTTTACATGTTATAAGCTCGTGTTTTTCTTTTGATTTTTCCCCCCAACCATTTACAGTTGTAAAAACCATTCTCAGCTCTGAGCAGTATGAAGCATGTGGCAGGCTGAATTTAGGCTATAGACAGTTGTTTGCCAATCTTTATCCTAGACCCTGCAAAGCAGGAAGGCTAGATATGGTGCCGATATGCCAACGGACAATCTGGTCACTACCTAATAAGACCACAAGGATTTTAGGACCTCAATAAGGCCAGAAAAGTTAGGGAAGAGAAAGTGAACAGAAGGAGCACATGTCAGGGGATGCTGGGCCATCACTACTGAAATTTACTTGTGGTTTCTTGACCTGCTCAGGCTCAGTCTTACACATACATGCATACCAATCATATTTCATGAGGGAATGAATACTGTTGCATACATCCAACTTCCTAATGTCTTCAGTTGATGGTAGACATTCTTATAGTCCATTCTTAGAGTCCTGTGGTATTTCATACCATATTGGGCCATTCCTTTTCTATTAGAGCTTGGTAGCAAACACAAAGCAAATCTGCCACTGGAAAATAGTGCTTGGCAGAAGAGGAAATAGTCTTCTTTCCAAAACCTCAGGAATTTGCTTTGTGATGTTACCATTGCTGGCACATACTTCATCCAGTTCCTCCATATATTTTTTCAAGTACCACTCAATCTGTTGGATCACAGGTCTAAGTGAAAGGTCACCTGTGCAAAAGCCTGGACCTACTTCAGCTCTTCTCTTGCTCCACATCTCTCTTTAAACAGGAAGCCTTATGGGTTACTTAGTAGATGGATCAGAGTCATATACCCAAATATAAAGCCTTAAGTAAAACTAAGTCCTCGGGTGCTTTCTGCTGTGGGCTCTGCAAAGTGAAGCAACTTGTCTCTCATTTAAGAGGGAGTGTATTGGTATTTTTGTACCATTGCCTACTAGGAACTTCATAACATCAGAGGTCTGTGAGCCTTTCACATGGGTTCTGCCCTCCCTCAACTGTGCTAAGGCATCTGTTTGTTAGTTTCTTCCTGGTGCCCAAACATGATATCCTGTTGTATGTCAAGGTAATCAAGGTCACCAACCCCCAACCCAGACCAGAATATCAGCTATTCAAAACCCCTGTCTGTAACAATGAGGAAAAGAGCTCACACCAGAATGTAAATCAAGGTGCTGCTGCCTTATGGAAAAAAAAAAAAAGTCTTGCTAAAAAACATTGTCAGCTGAACAGAACAATGTACTTGGTGCCATAGTTCACATTCTGGCACAAGCTTCCTAATTCACTGGGGACAAGTAAGACACAGGGGCCAGAAACCAGTTCACAAAGGCCACTGGGTGAGGATCACTGCACTAGTCCAGACTATAATGTGACAGAGATCAGACAGAGCTTTGATAAAAGACAGCAAAGGTACACTGCTGAACTGCTGGGCAAGGGTGAGACGTTGCAGG
This sequence comes from Odocoileus virginianus, assembly GCF_023699985.2. Taxonomy (NCBI): domain Eukaryota; kingdom Metazoa; phylum Chordata; class Mammalia; order Artiodactyla; family Cervidae; genus Odocoileus; species Odocoileus virginianus. Next base: position 35,580,757 of record NC_069707.1, on the reverse strand, counting down.
TTATACTAGCTGATGAAAACTAAAGGAAAAGCGTTTGCTGGGGCAGTAGACGCATATCACTTGCCAGGTGCAGATTTGTTTTAGTAAAGATACCAGCTATTGCTTGCCTCAGATTACTAAATGTCCATTTCCCATTGGCAAAGAGATCATCCATACGCTCATCAGACGTATAAATAACCTAATCCTTAATCAAATTTGATGAACTGGGTGTTAGGTCAACTTCTGGAATCAGTTAGTGTATCAGTCAAGATTTTGAGAAGAAATAGATGATGGTACTCAAACCAGTAAATTGAGGGATTAGAAAAATATATTATTTACAAATTTAGCAAGTTTGAGGGACCAATAAAGATTGCTTAAACACCCAGGAAGTGGCAAGGGATGACAGTCATTGTCAGCCAAGATCCAAAGGATGAAGCAGTATTACTGGAATTTGGGGAGCTAAAATCAAAGCTGAAATGTTGGTGAGGAATGCAGCCACTATAACAAATGTGGACCAGCAGGGGGAAAGCATCACCACCATGTCTTCCTGCCAGCTGACTTCCCATTGGTGCCTGGCTTTGGCCACATCCAATGCTAAGTCAGACAGCCAGGGAGTACCAGTGATGCAAGCCTAGAGGTCAGCCTCCAAGTACACACAGTCAGGCAGAGAAGGGCAGGGGATGACTCTTAAAAGACCAGTAGAGAAAACTACACACTCTTGAAAGGAGACTAGGTGATAACATACAGTCCTCCACAAGAGAAAATTTTGATAAAATAAGTTATATCTCTAAAATTAAATACCATATACAATTTTAAAAACTGGATTTGCTTTCCAAAGTAACTAAATTCAAACATATAGCAAGTGAAAAACAGGAAGCAGCAGCAGGATACCCACACTGTAACATTTATATAACATTTAAAATCCAATAAAACCATACTTTATGGATGCATAAATGTGGGGAAAGGGGATACTCTAGCAGTAACCATGGGGGCTACAGTTCTATATATATCACTGTTAGGGGATGACTGTTTCTGAAAATATCTTCTTTCTCCCCTCACACTTGCAGTCTGGCTGGATGTCTTGTCTAATGCTGTGTGCTGTGGCTTGAACTGTGTCCTTCAAAAGACAGGTTGAAGTCCTACCCTCCAGTACCTCAGAATATGAACTTATTTGGGAAAAGGATCATTGCAGGTGCAGTTAGTGACATTAGAAAGAGGCCATACTGTATAGTGTGGGCCCTTAATCCAACATGCCTGGTATCATAAGAGGAGAAGAGATACAGGAGAAACATCATGTGAAGATGAACATAGAGATTGTAGTCATGGAATTGCAAGACAAAGAATGTTAAGGATTGCTGGTAACCCATCAGAAGCTAGAATACTAAAGATGTCTCCACATAGATTGTAGATGTCAAAGAGCCTGTGACCGGGCCTATACCTAGATTTCAGACTGCTAGCTTCCAGAACTAAAACAATAAATTTCTGTTGTTTTAAGCTACCTGGTTTGTAGTAACTTATTACAGAAGCCCTAAGAATCTAGTACCATCTCAGGATTCTTACCCAGAGTAAGTACTATGCTTCTAGATTGTGAGTTCCCAATAGGTACAAGTGGCAATGCCATCTTTCAATCAAGGGCAGTCTGTTTTTCTCCTGCCCTGGTACAATTTAGGCTCCAGTGGGGTCCTGATACAGTGTAGACACAGTGGTGTCCAAGAACCCACAGTCAGTCCTGTGACTTCGGTTTAGGGCCAGCCCATCTTCCCTGACACCTGAGGTCACACAATTCAGCCCCTCTCACTGCTGCGGGGCTCCATATGCTATGGGGAAAGCCTGCACACTGCTGATTGCTGAGATTTTCATTTCCAGTTTTTATAGTAGGCTCTATGTTTTTAGGTTTATATGTTACTGTCATTTTTGTGTTTGGACTAGAATGCAAGAAGATTTTGCTTATATTTCATCAGTGATAGTGAACTGGATGAATCGCCATAATCTCCTTAGACCCAGATTTATTTTTTGTTTCTCATGGTCCAGAGTCAAATGACTCACTAAACAGCTCATTGAATTCATGAATACTATATATGAATTGCCAAAGTACTTAGGGGAAAGAACTACCAGTGTACTCAAAGGAAAATCCTGGAAGATTCCCAGAAGCAGATGTCTGTTGGTTTCATTTATTTGTCTGCTTTTTTTTTTTAAATCAAAAACACTGCATGGTGTTGTGAGGAAAACAGAAGAAAAAAGAGGCTTAGATTCTAGGTCTGGCTTAAATTACATTTAATAAACATTTATTGAAATTTACCATGTATGATACAATGTGTTAAGGCCTGAATTTTACACTGTGCGGGTGGAGAGAATGAAGGACCAAAATGAATAACATATCCAAACTCTTGGCTCTGGTGTACTAAACCCACATGCCGTGGACCACTCTTGCTAATTTCACATTGTACTACTTTGCCCAGGGGATGCCAATCTCACTGGCCACTTTCTCTTTCTTGTACACATTCAGCTTCTTCCTATTTGAAGGCTGTGGACTGAAAGAATTCTCTCTTATCTGCAGCTTTTGCGAAATTTGTTGAAAAATCATCCATTGTAATCCTCTACAGAGCACGTATCAATAGGCATTTGTTTTTACTGTTTATTTGCTTTCTATATTTTGTCTTTTCTATCTAATTTCACTCTTTTGGGCAATATTCTGGACAAGCACAAGATGTGGATTAAAATCCAGTTTTATATTCTCTTTCTTTTTGATGCTATTACGAATGCAATGATAAGAAAAGAAATGGACTAAAAATGGGTACTTTTTATATTCGAAGAAGAGATTATGGACTCAGGAGTTAGTGACTACCTAATATTTTCTGCTAGATTTAATAAATGGAGAGATGGCTTTGGATTCTTTGCCACTGAGGAGTGGTTAAAACATGTTATTATTGTAGGTTGGATCACTGGTAGGTGATGTGTGTGCTGTGGCATATCTTTGGTCAGAAGAATAATCTCTCTTGTTGAATCTCATCTTTTAGGGAAGCTTAAAGTCTTTTCAGAACTAAAGTACAATATGACACCCAGTGATACAATTCACTAATCTTATTCAGACTTATCCAGTTTTGCATTTACTCATTTGTGTGTGTGTGTGTATTTAATTCTTTGCAGTTTTGTCACATGTGTAGGTTAATGTATACACCACTACAGACAAGATACTCAGTGGTTCCATCACCACAAAGATCCTTTATGTTTCTCTTTTATAGCTACACTCACCTCTCATTCACCCACCAACCCACGTTCCTAATCTCTGGCAACAACTAACTATTCTCCATTGCTAAAATTCTGTCATTAAGTTATATAAAGGGTCAAATAGCATATGCCTTATTAGGATTGGCTTTTTTCACTTAGTATAGTTCCCTGGAGATTCTATCAAGTCATTGCCTAAATCAACAGTTATTTTTTTAAATTGCTGAGTTGTGTTCCATAGTTTGGATGTACCACAGTTTGTTTAACCATTTACCTGGTGCAGGACCTTAGGCTTTTTCTAGTTTGGGGTTTTTTCAAGTAAAGTTGCTATGAATATTCATGTGCAGATTTTTGAGTGAACATTAAGTTTTCACTTGGGGAGGGATAAATGCCTAGAACACAATTTCTGGGTTGTATATTATAGCATGTTAAGTTTTATAAGAATCTGTCATGCTCTCACAGAATGGCCCTGCCATTCTGCCAGCAATATATGCTGGTCCAGTTTCTCTGCATCCTCACCAGCATTTGATGTTTGGTGTTGTCATTTTTATCTTAGCCATTCAGATGCATGTGTAGTAGTGCTTATTATCATACTCATTTCCCTAACGGATACCAATGCTGAGTGTTTTTTCAATAAGCTTGTCATATCCTCTTCAGTGAGACGTCTGTTTGTGTCTTAGGCACATTTTCTATTTTTATTTTTTTGCTGTTGAGTTTTGAGAGTTCTTTATGTATTCTAGATGCTTGTCTTTTTATCAGATATATAATCTGTAAATATTTTCTTCTAATCTTGTCTTTCATCCTCTTCACTTCGGTTTTCACAGAGCAAAGGATTTTAATTGTGATGAGGTCCAGATTAGCAATTTTTAGTTTTAAGGGATCATGCTTTGGTGGCTAAACCTAAAAATACTGTTTACGCCTAAATCCAGAAATCTTTCTGTTTTTTTTTTAGAACTAATACTGCATTCTTCTGATTAATATAGTAATATAGAAGCCTCAATACTGGATGGAGTGATTCCCCTCATTTTTTATTGTTAGTCAAAATTATTTTAGTTAGGGCCTATGTCTTTCAATATGAATTTTACAATAAGCTTGTCTATACCTAAAAAAATTCTTATTGTTATTTTTATAGAAATTACACTGAACCTATAGATCAGTTGGAAAGAACTGGCATTTTTACTGCCTTGAATTTTCAATCCCTAAACCTATATATATTTCCATTTGTCTAGGTATAGTTTGATTCCTTTTATCAGAATTTTATAATTTTCAGCAGGTAAATCCTGTACATGTTTGGATAAGTATATATCTAAGTATTTCATTTTGTTAGTAGTTTTAAATGACACTGTGTTTTTCAGTTCATCACATTTATTTTTAACATATAGGAATGCAATCAACGTTTTTGTGTTGATTTTTATCATGTGAACTTATTTAATTCACTTATTTTTGTTAGGACTTTTTACAGGTTCTTTGGGATTTTCTACATAGATAATCATGCCATCTGCAAATAGGAAAAGTTCTATACTTCAAATTTGTATGATGTTTGTTTCTTTTTCTTGCTTTATTGCAAGCTAGAAATTCCAGTACATGTTGAATAAAATAATGAGAGAGGACATATTTGCTTGTCCCTCAAATGAGGGAGAAAGCATTCAGTCTTAGACCATTTAGTATGAAGTTAACCACAGTTTTTTTTAGATCAAGTTTAGAGAATTTTATCAAGTTGGGAAAGTTCCCCACTAGAGAGATTTTAATCATGAATAAGTGGTGGATTTTATTAAATGCTTTTTCTCAGTATAATCACATGCTTTTGCTTTTCTTTAGTTTGTTGATATCTGGTATATAACATTGATTGATTTTCAAATGTTGAACCAGCCTTACATACATGAAAATCATCCCACTTGGTTATGTACATAATTTCTTTATACTATGTTGGATTCAGTTAGCTAATATTTTATTGAATATTTTTATGTAAAATTCATGGGATGTATTGTCTGTAATTTTACATTTTTGTATTGTCTTTGTCAAGTTTGGTATGTTAGCACTTAAATCTTATTTTCTCTGGTTCTTAACCCAGTTTTTCTTTTCTTAATTCCTTGTTTTGTTTGAACAGGTTTGAAGGTTTCATCTTCACCCATTTACAGTGTTTCTGAGTGTATCTCTTGGTGGAGTTTTCCCAGTGGTTTCTCTGGGCGAAACAGCACGTGACTCATTTGTAAACTAGTGGGCCTGAGGAAGCATCACCACAAACACAGCCTGTGCAAGTGATGGAATTTCAGCTGAGCTATTTCAAATCCTGAAAGATGATGCTGTGAAAGTGCTGCACTCAGTATGCCAGGAAATGTGGAAAACTCAGCAGTGGCCACAGGACTGGAAAAGGTCAGTTTTCATTCCAATCCCAAAGAGAGGCAATGCCAAAGAATGCTCAAACTACTGCACAATTGCACTCATCTCACACGCTAGTAAAGTAATGCTCAAAATTCTTCAAGCCAGACTTCAGCAATACGTGAACTGAGAACTTCAAGATGTTCAAGCTGGTTTTAGAAAAGGCAGAGGAACCAGAGATCAAATTGCCAATATCCGCTGGATCATCGAAAAAGCAAGAGAGTTCCCAAAAAACATCGATTTCCACTTTATTGACTATGCCAAAGCCTTCGACTGTGTGACTCACAATAAACTGTGGAAAATTCTGAAAGAGATGGGAATACCAGACCACCTGACCTGCCTCTTGAGAAACCTGTATGCAGGTAAAGAAGCAACAGTTAGAACTGGACATGGAACAGACTGGTTCCAAATAGGAAAAGGAGTACATCAAGGCTGTATATTATCACCCTGCTTATTTAACTTATATGCAGAGTACATTGAGAAATGCTGGGCTGGAAGAAGCACAAGCTGGAATCAAGATTGCCAGGAGAAATATCAATCACCTCAGATATGCAGATGACACCACCCTTACGGCAGAAAATGAAGAGGAACTAAAAAGCCTCTTGATGAAAGTGAAAGAGGAGAGTGAAAACGTTGACTTAAAGCTTAACATCCAGAAAACAAAGATCATGGCATCTGGTCCCATCACCTCATGGGAAATAGATGGGGAAACAATGGAAGTAGTGTCAGACTTTATTTTTTTGGCTCCAAAATCACTGCTGATGGTGATTGCAGCCATGAAATTAAAAGATGCTTACTCTTTGGAAGGAAAGTTATGACCAACATAGATAGCATATTAAAAAGCAGAGACATTACTTTGTCAACAAAGGTCCGTCTAGTGAAGGCTATGGTTTTTCCAGTGGTCATGTATGGATGTGAGAGTTGGACTGTGAAGAAAGCTGAGCACCGAAATTTGATGCTTTTGAACTGTGGTGTTGGAAAAGACTCTTGAGAGTCCCTTGGACTGCAAGGAGATCCAACCAGTCCATCCTAAAGGAGATCAGTCCTGGGTGTTCATTGGAAGGACTGATGCTGAAGCTGAAACTCCAATACTTTGGCCACCTCATGGGAAGAGTTGACTCATTGGAAAAGACCCTGATGCTGGGAGGGATTGGGGGCAGGAGGAGAAGGGGACGACAGAGGATGAGATGGCTGGATAGCATCACCGACTCAGTGGACGTGAGTTTGAGTCAACTCTGGGAGTTGGTGATGGACAGAGAGGCCTGGCGTGCTGCAATTCATGGGGTTGCAAAGAGTCAGACACAACTGAGTGACTAAACTGAAATGAACTGAATAAAAAAGGTAATGAAGACCAATGGTGGGCAAACTTAAAACATTTTTCATCTTATCCTTTACTAATACACATGACTCCTGTAGGCTTTAATTTTTTAAATTCAGCAATACAGGCTTTGGATTTGATCATCTCTAATACCTCTCAAACTTCCACGTTTTCATGAAGATTTCTTATGTGAAATTATTCAGTGACCACAGTTGAACACTCTGGCAATACAGAATTTAACCCTGGAAAGCAAGTGATTAACAAATACTTACTTTATCATGCCAAGAATATAACATGAAAGTGAAGAGAAATCAATTCCAGTCTGTTGACTGTGCTTCAGATAATTAGATTTCTGGAACTGGAGTTCAGGTCCCCACTGTGGGCTAGCAGGAGCCCATACTGTTTTTCACCTGCCATTGAAGTCAGCATGTACCATCACAGTCTGGAGGATGGCGCGTCCACAGATGGTTTACCGCACTTGTGACTAAGGTCAGGCCATCCCACGGCTCGCAGAACAAGGGCTCCTCTTTTGAGCTTTCAATATCATTATTTCCAGAAGAATTATCTTCTAGTCATCATCTTGGGGCTGCTTGTTAGGTGAAATGTGTGAATTACTCTGGAATATGTTCTTCTGAATTTAGTCCAGGTAGAAGGGACCAGAGACACTGACATTCTTTTTTTTTTTCATCTTTAGAGTCAAGACTCAACTACAGGTATTTTTAAAACAGAAAAATATGTGAGAAAATAAGGTAAATAGAAACCAAGAACAAGTATGAAAAATAGTTCTGATAGCTACTTAAAGACAACTAAAATTCATGTTTCTTTAAAACACATTTTAAAAACTTCAAAGTAAAACAATAGCTATTCTATAGTGGAGGTCACAACAGACAACCAGAGGCAAACTCCTGACAAGTTTTGTTTTTTACAGAGTTGGGCTAGAGGCATATTTTTGTTTTTTAATTTAATTGGTTGCTAATATTCAAAAATTTTAAGTATCCACATAAAGGCTTAGATTTCCCCACACCCTCTTGAGAGATGAGACACTGTAGGGCCCATATCCCCATGGAGCATACTGCTGGGAGATGAATGCTTCTCTTTGGGCATTATTTGTCCAAGTTCACTTTCAAGTCCAAGTGGGAGTCGGCCTCCTCACATCATTCCCTCTGGTCCCCATGTCAAGCAAAAATTTATCATCAGTTTCAGGCTATTGTGTTTCTTGTAGCAGAGCTGGAGATGGCAGAATATCTACTATCCATTTTTCAATTGAAAGGAAGGAAATGCAGAATGAACAGAAGGAATATATGTTTTATAAAAATGGAGGCAGATATATATTTTTTGTAGAGATGAAAACGATCCCTACAAAAATGCATACACTAAAGATATCTGCCGTAATAATACAACTGGAATGATATACCTGGCCTGTTTATCTCACTCACAGTACCCTGCTGGCTCGGCAGGCATCTCTTTCTCGAGAAATAACAAGTAGGTGCCATAACAATTTTGTTTTCTCTGCTTTCCCAGTTTGATTTTGTGTCTTAGACCAGGCAACACAGTGGGAGTGCATGGCCTTTGTTCACCTGTGTATTCTAACATCTATTTAAGAAAATAACTCTTTGGTGATTCAATTTAGATATTTTTGCTTTTCATATTCTGCATTTACTTAGATTGCATCTGAGTACTGAGGGTTTGTATATTTTTATGCTGCTTTTTTTAAAATTTATTTTTAATTGGAGGATAATTGCTTTACAATGTTGTGTTGGTTTGTCATACAACGTTAATCAGCCGTAAGTATCCATATATCCCCTCCCTCCCACTCCCTTCCTCCCCACCCCCTCCAGGTCATCACAGAGCACCAGTCTGTGTTACACAGCATCTTCCCATTAGCTATCGATTTTACACACGGCCTAACCCAGCTGAGCTAACCAGTAACAAGGCTGACACATACACACCGCCGTGAGTAGAACGGATAGCTAATGGGAGGCTGCCGTATAACATCGGGAGCTCAGACTGGTGCTCTGTGATGACCTGGAGGGGTGGGGAGGGAAGGACGCTATCTCTTTTACACGTGGTAATGGGCATGTGTCAAGGCTACTCTCTCAATTGATCCCACTGTCTCCTTCCCCCACTGTGTTCACAAATCCATTCTCTATGTCTGTGTCTCTATTCTTGCCCTGCAAATCAGTTCTTGTCAGTACCATTTTTCTAGATAACACGTATATGCATTAATATACAATATTTGTTTTTCTCTTACCAACTTCACTCTGTATAACAGGTTTTAGGTTCATCCATACTGAGGGTTTGTATTTTTGTCCTAACCCCTATCTGATTTAAGACTGATAAAACATATAAGACTAAGTTGAGATGAACACGACATCAGAACAAATCAGCACACAATTTTCTGGGTTAGATTTCAAGTATTGTAACTGCCTTTCTACAATTGGCAAGTGCATGATAAAGAGATGGTATCTGTCATAAAATCTCCCCACCAATCCTTCCCTGAGCAGATCTTAACATTAAAGAAAGCTTACTGATATTCCATAGTGACTTTATGTTGCTTCAACAGTTTAGAAATCCATTCCATTGCTTTTTTCAGAATTTGATAATAATAGTGTCTCTATGGTGTCTGTTATCTTCCAGGTTAGCATTTCAGTTCACTTTGGAAAAAGCTGGAAGTTCAGAAATGTTATATATCTACCATATTTCCATTGATTTTTGGATAATTTATATTCTAGAAGCCACTGATAGCTTACTTAAAGCAGATTTCAAGACCGAGCTTTCCTTTTTAGCTTCAGAGAGATAATATTCTAATACTCTGCAGACCGCTTGAATAGAGCAGGGTTGTGAACAAATTAAGATAATATCTCTCCCACTCCAAGCCTCCCTAAGCTGTGAGAAGACTTTTTGAAATAATAGGTAAGTAGAAATCATAACAGGAGGCCCAGTCAGCTATCTTCTATCTTCACTTATGACAGTGTTGATAAAAATAGCATTATCACCCTTACATTAAATAGGGGTGTTTCCTAAAACACTGAAATGAATTTAGGAAGGTTGTGGCATGTCTGCCTATGTAAATATAGAGTAAATATTCTACATATCACACAAGGTATGGGACAGTATATTAACTTCTGGCTATTTTGCTATAAAAAATGCTTACTCAAGTGCATAGAAATAAAATATACATATGGAATTGTCACTCCCATATGAAAGTTAGCCATATACCAAGAATTGTCTTGCAAAGCTAGCAGACTATATCCTCTTTCCAGTTGGGCTATAGATATTTCTCTCTTGCATTTTAACATTTTTAGGTGTGTAGTAAGGTTTTTAGATCCTGAGAACTTTATGTACACCATTTTCTGGCAACAGAGCAGAGTTGAGAAGGAGCAACTGTTGATGTCTGACTTCTAAGCTTATTACCTAAGGACCTGGAACCCGAGATCTCAAGGTGAATATTAAATGCGCTTGTCAGTAGAAAGGTAAACATGTCTCTTCTCTCTCCTGGTACAGGTAGAAATACCTTCCTTTTTGTGTATCTCCCAATGTTAGAGACCATTTGTTTGCAAAAGAGCAACACATTCATGCAAAATCCTTTTCTTTCTTTAAAGACTAAATATTAGAAAAAAGGCTAGGCAGCTCAGACAAGGTGAAAACTTCTTTTTAAGATTAGTTAGAACTCGAATTCTCAGTTGCTGTGTGTCTCTACCCACCCACTTCCAGCAATTCCCTAGTGATAATATATAGGAAGGGGATCTATAAAATTCCACATCATGACAGCCATTTAAGAAGTAACTGACATGGACATAGGAGGCCTTTAACTGTTAAAAGCATGGTCACTTTTAAAGAATCCTACCAAGACATCTCCTGCCTAGAAGGACACAGCTGAGTGGGACATGGCCATGCATGGGACTACACAATGGTATAAAGTAGGAATTTTTGAATAAGAGTATTAAAAAGAACAGATTTAGTGTCCCATCCTTCTCCCCCAATCCAAGTGTCTCTGGATGAACTGGCCTCTGTGGTGGCGCCCGTACAGGGCAAGCATGACATTTTTATTTCCTGTAGGAGACAAAAAGGACTCCTTTTGTTCTTTGCTTGAATTTTGGAGGCCACACAGACCCCTTAGGTTTGTGGTCAGTGGTATTCATGGTGACTTTGGTTATGGGTGGGTTTAATCCTGTGACTAGAAATCAGGATCATGTAGCAAAGCAGAATCCTTCAATTAACATCCTGAACATTACTGGGTAACCCAATCTTGGGTGAGTTTGTAGATTTTTTGTTAAATGCATCCATGTTTTTTTTTTTTTTTTTTTTTTTTTTTTGTTTTTATTTTATTTTATTTTATTTTATTTTATTTTTTTTTTAAATTTTTATTAGTTGGAGGCTAATTACTTTACATCATTACAGTAGTTTTTGTTATACATTGATATGAATTAGCCATGGATTTACATGTATTCCCCATCCCAGTCCCCCCTCCCACCTCCCTCTCCACCCCATCCCTCTGGGTCTTCCCAGTGCACCAGGCCCGAGCACTTGTCTCATGCACCCAACCAAGGCTGGTGATCTGTTTCACCCTAGATAATATACATGTTTCAATGCTGTTCTCCTGAAACATCCCACCCTCGCCTTCTCCCAGAGTCCACAAGTCTGTTCCATACATCTGAGTCTCTTTTTCTGTTTTGCATATAGGGTTATCGTTACCATCTTTCTAAAGTCCATATATATGTGTTAGTATACTGTAATGGTCTTTCTCTTTCTGGCTTACTTCGCTCTGTATAATGGGCTCCAGTTTCATCCATCTCATTAGAACTGATTCAAATGAATTCTTTTTAATGGCTGAGTAATATTCCATGGTGTATATGTACCACAGCTTCCTCATCCATTCATCTGCTGATGGGCATCTAGGTTGCTTCCATGTCCTGGCTATTATAAACAGTGCTGCGATGAACATTGGGGTGCATGTGTCTCTTTCAGATCTGGTTTCCTTGGTGTGTATGCCCAGAAGTGGGATTGCTGGGTCATATGGCAGTTCTATTTCCAGCTTTTTAAGAAATCTCCACACTGTTTTCCATAGTGGCTGTACTAATTTGCATTCCCACCAACAGTGTAAGAGGGTTCCCTTTTCTCCACACCCTCTCCAGCATTTATTGCTTGTAGACTTTTGGATAGCAGCCATCCTGACTGGCGTATAATGGTACCTCATTGTGGTTTTGATTTGCATTTCTCTGATAATGAGTGATGTTGAGCATCTTTTCATGTGTTTGTTGGCCATCTGTATGTCTTCCTTGGAGAAATGTCTGTTGAGTTCTTTGGCCCATTTTTTGATTGGGTCATTTATTTTTCTGGAGTTGAGCTGGAGGAGTTGCTTGTATATTTTTGAGATTAATCCTTTGTCTGTTGCTTCGTTTGCTATTATTTTCTCCCAATCTGAGGGCTGTCTTTTCACCTTGCTTATAGTTTCCTTTGTTGTGCAAAAGCTTTTAAGTTTCATTAAGTCCCATTTGTTTATTTTTGCTTTTATTTCTGAAATTCTGGGATGTGGGTCATAGAGGATCCTGCTGTGATTTATGTCGGAGAGTGTTTTGCCTATGTTCTCCTCTAGGAGTTTGATAGTTTCTGGTCTTACATTTAGATCTTTAATCCATTTTGAGTTTATTTTTGTGTATGGTGTTAGAAAGTGTTCTAGTTTCATTCTTTTACAGGTGGTTGACCAGTTTTCCCAGCACCACTTGTTAAAGAGGTTATCTTTTTTCCATTGTATATCCTTGCCTCCTTTGTCGAAGATAAGGTGACCATAGGTTCGTGGATTTATCTCTGGGCTTTCTATTCTGTTCCATTGATCTATATTTCTGTCTTTGTGCCAGTACCATACTGTCTTGATGACTGTGGCTTTGTAGTAGAGTCTGAAGTCAGGCAGATTGATTCCTCCAGTTCCATTCTTCTTTCTCAGGATTACTTTGGCTATTCGAGGTTTTTTGTATTTCCATACAAATTGTGAAATTATTTGTTCTAGTTCTGTGAAAAATACTGTTGGTAGTTTGATAGGGATTGCATTGAATCTATAGATTACTTTGGGTAGTATAGCCATTTTGACAATATTGATTCTTCCAATCCATGAACATGGTATATTTCTCCATCTGCTTGTGTCCTCTTTGATTTCTTTCATCAGTGTTTTATAGTTTTCTATGTATAGGTCTTTTGTTTCTTTAGGTAGATATACTCCTAAGTATTTTATTCTTTTTGTTGCAATGGTGAATGGTATTGTTTCCTTAATTTCTCTTTCTGTTTTCTCATTGTTAGTGTATAGGAATGCAAGAGATTTCTGTGTGTTAATTTTATATCCTGCAACTTCACTGTATTCGTTGATTAGCTCTAGTAATTTTCTGGTAGAGTCTTTAGGGTTTTCTATGTAGAGGATCATGTCATCTGCAAACAGCGAGAGTTTCACTTCTTCTTTTCCTATCTGGATTCCTTTTACTTCTTTTTCTGCCCTGATTGCTGTGGCCAAAACTTCCAAAACTATGTTGAATAGTAGTGGTGAGAGTGGGCACCCTTGTCTTGTTCCTGATTTCAGGGGAAATGCTTTCAATTTTTCACCATTGAGGGTGATGCTTGCTGTGGGTTTGTCATATATAGCTTTTATTATGTTGAGGTATGTTCCTTCTATTCCTGCTTTCTGGAGAGTTTTAATCATAAATGGATGTTTAAATGAAAATTAGTCTCCCTAGGAAAAGATGAGTTCCCTTATCTAAATTCTTACTAATGAAAGTCACAAGTGTTTTAATAATGTACACAGCAAATGGAAGTAAGATAGCCATAATGATAATGCTTTATGAGAAAATCAATTAATGAGGAACAGTAAGAATGAAGTGCCGAACTCTCCTTGCCTTGCCATCGGGGAAGCAATGTGTTCAGTGAAAGAGAGTAATTGGTCAGACTCAGGTTTTTTCCTTTTTCTTGGCTCTGCTGGGCTTCATTGCTGCTTGGGCTTTTCTCTGCTTGTGGCCAGTGGGGACTAGTCTCGAGCTGCGATGTGTGGGCTTCTCGTTGCAGAGGCTTCTCTGGTTTAGGAGCACAGGCTCTGTGGTGCCTGGGTTTCAGAAGCTGCAGCACATGAGCTCAGCAGCTGTGGTCCCTGGGCTCCATAGAGTACAGGCTCAACAGCTGCGGGACACAGGCTGACTTGCTAAGCAACAAGTGGCATCTTACTGGATCAGGGATGAAACCCATGTATCCTGCACTGGCAGGTGGATTCCTTACCACAGAGTCATCAGGGAAGCCTCAGACTCAGATTTACATCAGTTGACAAAACATTTACCCTCTCAGCTTCAATTTTATCACTTGTAAAATTGGGATGACAATTATTATTTGTGTTATATGCAGAAATAAGGAAATTTACATTACATAAAATGGTTCAGTTCGTCACTCAGTTGTGTCCGACTTTTTGCGACCTCATGAAGCGCAGCATGCCAGGCCTCCCTGTCCATCACCAACTCCCGGAGTTTACTCAAATTCATGTCCATCGAGTTGGTGATGCCATCCAGCCATCTCATCCTCTGTCGTCCCCTTCTCCTCCTGTCCCCAATCCCTCCCAGCATCAGGGTCTTTTCCAATGAGTCAACTCTTCGCATGAGGTGGCCAAAGTACTGGAGTTTCAGCTTCAGCATCAGTCCTTCCAATGAACACCCAGGACTCATCTCCTTTAGGATGGACTGGTTGGATCTCCTTGCAGTCCAAGGGACTCTCAAGATCTTTTCCAACACCACAGTTCAAAAGCATCAATTTTTTGGTGCTCAGCTTTCTTCACAGTCCAACTCTCACATCCATACATGACCACTGGAAAAACCATAGCCTTCACTAGATGGACTTTTATTGGCAAAGTAATGTCTCTGCTTTTTAATATGCTGTCTAGATTGGCCATAACTTTCCTTCCAAGGAGTAAGCGTCTTTTAATTTCATGGCTCCAGTCACCATCTGCAGTGATTTTGGAGCCCAGAAAAATAAAGTCAGCCACTGTTTCCATTGTCTCCCCATATATTTCCCATGAGGTGATGGGACCAGATGCCATGATCTTAGTTTTCTGGATGTTGAGCTTTAAGTCAACGTTTTCACTCTCCTCTTTCACTTTCATCAAGAGGCTTTTTAGTTCCCCTTCATTTTCTGCCGTAAGGGTGGTGTCATCTGCATATCTGAGGTGATTGATATTTCTCCTGGCAATCTTGATTCCAGCTTGTGCTTCTTCCAGCCCAGCGTTTCTCATGATGTACTCTGCATAGAAGTTAAATATACAGGGTGGTGGCTGAGAGGAGCAAGCCCACATCCAAGGAGCGGCTGCTGCACAGGTGCAGGAGGGCTGAGAGGAGCTACTCCACATTCAAGGTCAGGAGGAGATACCCTCGTCCAAGGTAAGAAGCAGCGGCTGCACTTTGCTGGAGCAGGCATGCAGAGATACGCCACATCCAAGGTAAGAGAAACCCAAGTAAGATGGTAGGTGTTGCGAGAGGGCATCAGAGGGAAGACATACTGAAACCACAATCACAGAAAACTAGCCAGTCTGATCACAGGACCACAGCCTTGTCTAAGTCAACGAAACTAAGCCATGCCGTGTGGGGCCACCCAAGACGGACGGGTCATGGTGGAGAGGTCTGACAGAATGTGGTCCACTGGAGAAGGGAACAGCAAACCACTTCAGTATTCTTGCCTTGAGAACCCCATGAACATAAAATGGTAGTGACATGTAAATATAGCAACTTAAAAAAAAAAGGTGGTGTTAATTCTCTGGCCTTTTTTCCTCTCCACTCATTTGGAATTTTGGAAATTCAAGTTAAAGAGTAAAAATGAAAGAAATTTGTATCTGGACATCAGTTTTATTTTTAATAGATTTCAAGTTGTCTACTTGTGTCACTGAGAATAGGATATTTATTTGGGAGTGAAGGCATGAAAATTAAGGGGAGAAAATGATGTGCAAACAATAACTGCTGTAATTATAAAAGTTTTATTTCACTCTTACTTTAATTAACTCTTCATAAGCACCATGTCATGAACTGGCAATCTAAAAAGAGGATACTGGAATGCTTTAGTCAATAACAAACTGCAAGCTGATGATGTGAAGTTACAGCTACATGGAGCATGTGTACAAGACCACATTTAAAAAGGTTCACTTGAGAATCCCATGATGATGCACAAAATAGGAATCTGGCATCGATTCGTTCACACTTTGCTCAGAACTCAAAGCTTGGGCATGTAAACATCAAAAGAAACACTGGATCATCTTGACAGTTTACAGTTTGCTAACACTTGACCGTAGAAGCATAAATGTTGCAGTTTTGATTTTTTGACCAGTGCTTGGTCATAGGCTGAAAAGACCAATCCCTTTAAAATTTAAATGATGCTTAAAGGTATGTTCAACATTACACAAGTCATCAGCAAGGCCTTTGAATGTCTGCAGTTCTCATAATGATTACCAAACCATATTGACCTAAGGAAATCATGAAAAATTATATATTTTCAGCAAAATGTTTTAATTTGGTCCTACATTAAAAGACCCAATTGCCAAGGTGTTTTACATAAATTTAATTCACAAGCATGTACACAAGAGAATCACTTTAAAGAACATTGCTTCCTGATTTATGAATTAAAAAGTTTATCCTCTACTTACACTAAACATACAAAAAATAATCTACAAAAATTGTTTACAATTGATTTTAGTGAAAGAAAAACCTTTCTTCAAAAAAAAAAAAGATTGTGTGGTGGTAGTATTTTTGCCATCAAAAAAGGAATGTAAGTAACCAATAAATATAATGTGCTTTCTCCATATAGACATATTTACACTTGAGTCTTTGGCTTATGGTTTTTTTTTTTTAGAAAGAACTTTAAATGATCCAGCCATCATTGCACATTAAAAGAAAATAAGCCAGTTATATATATTTATATATTTATATAGAGATCTGCTACACTTGAAACATATAAAAAATGAACTTTCCTATGAATTTGCACAACTTTTCTTCTTCCTTGAAAGTTTTAACATCTTTTATCTGAAAAAGGGAGAAAAATGCCACAAAGGAAGTATTAATTCATGCAACACGTGGTGGCTGCTATACCAAAACCAGGAGAGGAAACGCTGCCTATTCACTGTACAAACACTGGTAAGTTTTCATGTGAATCTGCTGCTTATTAAATATAATTTATGTGGCATGAAATGTTGATGCTCTCATACAGTAATAGAAACTAATTGAGTCCTTTTTATTAAGATACACAACTTCATAAGAAAAATACTTTTACCTCTCAAATGTAAAAGTCTCCCACCCCCCACATTAAAATCTTTCTGCACAGGTGTGACAGGTACAACAGCTGCTGGCTCAACAGATGAATGGGTTCTGTTGGGGTGTACTCGGAAGTCTCCCCCAACTAAGATGACTCCAGATACTCCAAAGCCACGTCGTAGCAGAAACGGTACTGCTCCTGAAAGATGTTAAAACAAAAAGGTGGAGTGAAGTCAAGAAAAAGGCAAAGAATGGAGAACAGTTGTTGTCAAATGAATACTTGGCATTCAGTTTAGATTATTCAAGAATTACGAACTTTTTTATCCCCATAGACAAGTTTCACATCAAGGCATATATTATTTTACATTTGAGTCTAATGATTACTGCTTAAGAAAAAGGAAGTTGATATAAAAATATATGTTGTCTTTGACTCATATTCTGTATCAAATTAAAAAAATGGCAGTATTGCTTATTTGATTATAACAGTAATACCTGATCAGTACAGAAAAATTTCCAAGTATAGAAAAAGATTACAAATCAGAAAAAGTTTCTATAAATCTATTATCAGAAATAATTGTTTTAAAATACTACCTTAGTTTCAGACCATTTTTATGCATGCTTGAAATAGTATTTTAGAATAAATATAATTGCATACCTATATTTGAGGATATAATTTTATATTTTACTTTCTGTTGTTTAGTATTGTTATGTATTTTTTCTCATGTTATTTAACACCTCTTTTAATATACATAAAAGTCTAATATATGAATTGACTATAAGATGACATTTATTTTTTATTAATTTTAAATAATCCTAGAGTGAACATGTAAGTAATTTTTCTCCACACTTTATGTATTTTCCTTAGTGGTATAAATAAGCCAGTTATTTCGAACTGCCATTCCACAATTTCAAATTCTTAATTTCTTTTTCCAGTTTTATTGAGAGGCAATTGATATACAGTACTGTTCACGTTTAAGGTGTACAGCATAATGATTTTACTTACATATATGAATATCTAAATTCTTAATTTTTGACATAGTCTTTGTTCCATCAGAGTATTTAATTAAAAGTTTCAAAAATGGTTAGTGGTTCCTAACTTTTTCTGAGCTTACTTTTATCAGAAAAATTATTTCTTCTGCCTTTATTAAAGATAACTTGGCTGACAATAAAACTTTTTTGAGTTAAAACTGTTTTTCCTCTCAGTCCATCTATATGTTGCTCCACTATGAAGAATTTAGAAAAATTCAGAGACTGCATTACAAATTATGACTTATAACATGTATTAAAATCTTCTCAATTCAGTCCAAGTGGGTAAAATTCAGACTGAATTAGAAAACAATCTAAAACTCAAGCTATTTCAAAAGAGAACTTTTGGGTACCTTGAGCAATAAAAGAGGGAAGTAAAAAATTTCCCCAAGCAATCCTACCCTAATTATCAATTCTACCCTAATTATCAAGTAGGTGTGATTTAAATTAGCCTACCACTGTGTCAAGACCTCAAGAACCAAAAAGTGCTTGTGAAGTTAAATCTCTTTAATCAGTCTCTAGCAATCTGGTTTGCATTCTATATTTTCTTACCAAACTCGTCAGTTCAATTGAGCATCACAAGGAACTAATCATTAACCTTGATTAAAAATGAATCAAAGGACTGGGTGTTTAGACAAGATTCATGGGACACGAGTGTAAAGGTAAATAGTAACTCTTAAGAAGGTTCTAGAATGGCAGAGTTTAATCATAGGCTTTTTTTTTTTTTAAGGAACAGTGAGAAATCAGTTAAATTTGGAAGTATACTTTGAATTCTGAGGCCAGAAGTGATCTTATTGATGATTTTAGGAAGACTTGATCTGAGAGACAGAGGCAGACTTATATGAAAAAATATTCAGATGGCAGAGAATTTAAAGACCTTTCAGTCAGTTCAGTTCAGTTGCTCAGTCGTGTCTGACTCTTTGCGACCCCATGAATTGCAGCATGCCAGGCCTCCCTGTCCATCACCAACTCCCAGAGTTTACTCAGACTCATGCCCATCGAGTCGGTGATGCCATCCAGCCATCTCATCCTCTGTCATCCCCTTCTCCTCCTGCCCCCAATCCCTCCCAGCATCAGGGTCTTTTCCAACGAGTTCCCCCAGCCCATTTTGTAAACAGACCTCAGAGTTTTACCTAAAAATCCCTCAAATCTATCCACCTTCCTCCATCTCCATTGTCAACACCCCAGTCAAAGCCAATACCATCTTATTGGGACACCAGCAATACCTAAGGTATGAGCTGGAAGAGAGGGGCTTTGAATACTTGTCAAAGGGGAAGAAGTCTGTGACTGCTCTTAAAAGTGAAACCGTATAAATGTAACTCTTCACATTTTGTCTCAGGAAGCAACACACCTCTTGTGTGAACAATCCATGAGCAGGAAGTGGTGAAAATACCTTAAAGGCTTATTGAATTGCTCATGTGAGTTATCTGATCATCTTGATAAGTGTAGGGCAAGCAACAATGGTGTCTTGGTTTTTCTGGTTTACTTCTCTGTGAGCATAAACTACACAGCTGCTCCTGACCTATTCCCACCATTCACATATGTGTAACCCACAGACATCGCTTTAGACGTTGAACATGCTGAAAGTTCAACATGCTTTCTTCCTCTGCATATAGCTTCAAATAGATGAGCTCCTACATACACATATTAACACCTCCCTGCTCTTATTTTGTAATCTGAGTTCTGATTTTATGAGCCATGGCTAATTCAAGTAATATCACATGATTACAATCTAAAATTGGTAAAAGATGAAAACTATCAATGGCAATAGTTTAAAAAATTATAATTTGACCAGAAAGGAAGAATTATAGATAATGACTAAAATAAGTTGCATTTGCCATTTAAAAACACTGGGTGTCTAAAGCACTAGATACAGTCTAGATGTATATCCCTTAAAATGTTTTACCAGTTAACTCAATATGGTTTAAGAAATACCAAGAATAAAACCTAGATAACAGGATTTTTCTTATTACAGAACCATTTATCAAAGTTTACTGCAGCAAATATTTATTGCTCAAAAAAAATCCTATACATTTTCCAAGTTAAATGAAATTAGTTTTCATCATTAGCAGTTTATACAATATGTGATTAAGCTTATGGGTGCAGAAGGAGTTACTTGGCAATTCATCAATTAGAGCATGAAGGTCCCTACAAAGACTCATTCACACATTTCATTCCCTATCTGTGCATGAAGTCAGATCAACAAGTAGGTTTATGACTGATTAACCTCTACCTCCCCTTCAGTATCCAAAACTGTGACTCACCGGGGCTTCCACCATGTTTGGCTTGCTGTTTCTTAGTGTCTTGACTGCATGGAACACATCAACAACATTTTGCCGTTTCACCATTTCAACAACAATGCCTATAGCACAGAACATGCCACTTCGCCCGCCACCATTTCTGAAAGCAAAGAAAACAAAGGCATTTTAGATGGAAGTTTTGGTGACCATAGGTCACACAATCATACGTGTTTCGGAAAAGAAAATGTTATGTTTTTAATTTTCCCCGTTATGTTTTAATTTTGCTTCACGTGTGTACGTGTTTGTGTGGCGGGCAGAGAGGAAGATACTTGAGGACGGTATTAACTCAACGGCTTATGCTTAGGGTAGGGACATGCTATAGGCATAGATTGATGCAAGCTAGATCCTTTGAGATTTTTACAGATTTGTACATAGTGTAAATTAGAAAAATTATTGAGAGTAGTGTTCAAGAGTTTATATGATAACTATATAAAATCAGTTTGAAAAATACAAAAGTTGTAGTAGTGAATTATAGAATCGTGAAACAGGAAGATTGTTTTAGAAGAATATCTAGTTGAGATCTGTAAGACGGGAGTTAAGTTACTCTTTAGCAGAGAAAAAAAGAAGGCTAATGATGGAACGAGCACCAAGTCCCCCTGAATGGCCAAGCCAAGATGCCATACTCACAGGCAGTGGATGATCGTCCGGCCCTCCCCTTCCTCGCATTCCTCCTGCCATTTTTCCACCTGCAGTATCAGCTTCAAAAATGACCGTTTGGAGCCAGGCACTTCTCGGTGAGAAGCCCAGCCTAGATATTGAAACTGTTGCACCATCAGATAACCTTCTTGTGGCTGTTGAGGGAAAAAATATTTCTATGTAAATAAGTTAGGGCTAGAATTTTTACTAGAAAGTAAAAGGTTCATGGCTTCCCAAGTGGGTCAGTCATAAAGACCACCTTCCAATGCGGGTTTGATCCCTGGGTCAAGAAGATCCCTGGAGGAGGAAATGGCAATTCTCCCCAGTATTGAGCCTGGAAAATCCTATGGCAGGGGAGTCTGGAAGACTGCAGTCTATGAGGTCACACAAAGTCAGACACGACTTAGAGACTGAGAGTGCAAAAAAGTTTCATACCAATTTTCACTATGACATAAATGACACATTAGACTGAATCTAGCTAATGCAAGTCCAAAATATGTACATGCCAGGGCAGGAAGACTCTAAGTTATATGAGAATTATCTTCATATAAGCTTCTCCCTGACACTCCATATCCAATTATCAATTCCTATGATTATACCTAAATAACTTTCAAATTCATCTCTTCTTTATTGCCACTGATATCATTGTATTCTCAAATCACAAATCATAATAATTACTTCCTAGTTGATCTCCCTGAACAAACTCTGATATACTTTCAAACCATTCTTATTATAGACATCATGATTTAAATGCAAATATGATCATGTTACTTCTTGATTTAATATCTTCCAAATGATCTTAGCATAAAACCCAAATTGCTGCCATGGTTTAAAAATACCTGTATGATAAGGCTCCACTTCCTCCTCCAATTTCCCTTTATTCTAATAACCTAGTCAAGGTCTAGACACATTTGCCTTCTCTTAATCTATTTATGTTGGAGAAAGTAATGGCACCCCACTCCAGTACTCTTGCCTGGAAAATCCCATGGACTGAGGAGCCTGGGAGGCTGCAGTCCATGGGGTTGCTAAGAGTTGGACACAACTGAGTGACTTCCCTTTCACTTTTCACTTTCATGCATTGGAGAAGGAGTTTATAAAATTTCATTTATTTGTAGATAAATGATTGTGCAAGTTGTTTAATGTTTATCTTCCCTGATAAAATATAAAATCTCTTTTCCCTTAAAATCTCATCACTAGAACCTAGCAAAAATACTTTCCAAGTAACAGTACTGCTGAATAAGTGAATCAATACGTCAAACCCTCAAGTGAAAATACAAGGAAGAATTTGTAATGTACAAATGAGCCATATCATAAGGCATCAGACCTGAAGCTCCACATGGCAAAGATTCATACATCCTTTGGTGGGACAAGAAACTACCAAGTTTAACACCCAGCCTCTAATACTAAATATTTGGTGAGGCAGATGATATTAAATAGTGTTAATAGGAAAAGAAAGAAAAATCACACACTAATAAGTGCTTGAATACCAAATATAGATCAAAATAAATATGCTGACCAAAAAAAAAAAAAGTAAAACAAATTTCAGTTCCTGTTCCCAGAATATTTTTCATATAAACAGTTCAATTAACAGATAGGTTTTACTTTCTCAGTTTAGCAGCTACAGTTTCTCAGCTAAAATATTAGTAGAACCATAATGTAACAGATGTGCAGACATAATGAGATTCTTTAAATTAACATCTAAGATATGCATGAGTATTATGACATGATTGAAGTTATCCTTTTCTTCCCTCACTGAAATGAACAATAGAACTGGATATGATTTTATTCTCTACTTATACACATATAGACATTAATCAGGAACACATATAGTCATTTTGATGTGAGGAACACTGTAACAGGACAATTTTAATTATACTCTTCAAATAATACACGTACATAGAACTGCTGCTTTAGAAAAGAGTAATCGTTCTCTTTAAGAAGAGAGAGAATTCCATAATTCCATGGGAGGTACTACTGATTTCTTTTCAAATTCTGCTTGCTATGTGGTTATATAATCTAAACGGTTTTTATCAGTACTTTTTTGTTTTTTGGAGAGACCCCGGACAGTTTGTCACCGATTGCAAAACACAAGAAATGTCAAGGAAAGAAAGGTTTCTGAAGGACAGTTGCTACTTTGCTGCTGGGAAAAGGCAAGGGCTAGCAGCACTGCATGGAGCTACGCATCCGGGCAGAGCCAGAGGCTGAGCCATTCAGGGATGAAATTGGAGATGAGCTATAGGAGGAGAGTCAGGGACATACGTGATTTAAGCAGAACTGGAATAGTGACACAGACCCCTTCTATAATGGCTGATCCAACATATCACTTTCTCCTGTTGCCAATATTATATTCCTATTTTTTAATTGCATGCCTCTTCTGGGCTGGATATCAATGCTAATAAGACTTGAAGTTAATGTTGAGATAAATCTACATATACTCAGAGGCCAGGCCCAGACAATCAAACTCAATTAAACCAGGGAATCTGCATTTAGATTACTACATAAAATACAATAGGCTAGTAACTGACCCAGAAACCTAGCTTCCAGCATTTCGGATTTCCTGTTTTTAGAATGCATTTTTATTGCAGTGCTAAGGCTTAAGATGATTAGTAGCTTTGGGATTGATTATATAATTTCTATTAATTTTACTCGCTCTTTTGTCTGAACGGAAATGTACCCCATTATATTTGTGATCACCTGTTCTGGATCAATTCAGTTAAAAGAATTAATGACTTACTCTTGTTAGATTGCATATCCTAAAAATCCGGTTTATTACATCACAATCCATTGAACAAGACATACATTCCACTTGGATAGGACCATATCGTAGTGTCCCTTCTTCTGGCCAGTACTGAGGGCAGCCCTAGATGTGAATATTTTTGAAAGAAAAAGAAAATGAGCCTTATTTTTTTCTAATTAGGATAGCATAAAGCAGATGTTAGCATTCTATTAGTACTTTATTAAGTCACATGTAAGTATACGAAGGAAACCCATAACCGTTAACCTGGGACAAGTCGACTTCATTTAGCATCACAATGGAAGTACAGCCGTAATCATACACTAGTCTCCAGAAATCTTTCACAGTGTTTGGCAGAGGGTATTGTGTGACAATGAAAGCAGCTGGTTGCCTGTAGCTCTGTGAAAAAAACAAGGTAGATAGGGAAAAATAATAATTTAGAATGAATAATCAGTTGTGCAAGCAGATTCAATACACTTCAATGTAGGGTTGGGGAGACTCAACGTCTTCACATGGAGTTGAAGTCAGCCCGCTGCTCCAGCCGTGGAATAACAGACGTGGACTGCTGCAACATGCTGCAGCTAGTAAACCGTCAATCTGATGGTACGCCTTTGATGCCTCGGCAGCAATTCAAGCCAAGAATTAATTTTGTTGATAAAAGTAAATATACAATAAATACAAAAATAAAAATTAAAAAAAAAAAACTTCTTGAGGCTAAGATCCTTTGTGAGGTACCTGTTGGGCTGTTTCAGTCTTCCAAAGTCTAAGGGGCTAAAGACATGTAATTTCCGTGTGTGTGTGTCTGTCTATGAATATACGTCTATCAGCTAGCAACTGTTATAGAACTGTTTGGCTCTTCTCCACTCCAAATAAGAAAAAGGCAAATAAGAAAAAGGCACCACATGTGCCTCAAACTCATGTGCTTTTATATTATATTGACATTATCAACACATCTTGTAGGCAATCCACATCCCATAGTCTTCTTGGAATTTCTAACATATATCAATGATCAGAATGATAGTTTTAATCATTTAAGATTTTTCAAGTGCCACAGAGTAAAACTAATGCATTCCCTGGCCCCAGGTAAGAGCGAATGACTCCTTGTTGACCCAAGGTCCCCTGATTGGGACACAACACATTCTCTCTTTCTAGAAAGAGAGGATAGATTCATCTGGCCAGATAATCTGTCATTCTACAGACTAATGATCTACACTAAAATAGAAATATATATTTCTATGTAATAAACTAAGGTTTTATAAAAATATAACTAGACAGCTGCCTGAGGTAGATTTTTTAATGCTGATAAAAATTGTCAGTGATCTGCTAACTCAGTTGTATCATATTACTCTTTAAATCCTTCAGGTGTCTCAACACCAGTGTAGAAACTGACCTGTGAGCTTCACAGATCCTATCACCATTTGGGAAATGCTGCTAACCATAGCATTTCACTCCATGGAAGACTGCAGGATAAATCTGAGGAGACAGTAATTCACCAGCAGCTTCTACATGGCCTTAAGACCTCAAAAAGTCACACCTGTAGCTGGGGTGAGTGCCCTCCTAAGGAAGATATGAAGGCTTATGAGAAAGGATCAGAAGAAAGAAATAAACTTCCCTTCCAATTAAATGCCTGCTCCATGCGAAAGTAAGTCAAAGGAGATGAAAAGCCCTCTATTCCCTGTATGAATAAGTCACAGGGGAGGGGAGACAGATGAGGAGAAGACTGAGGAGTCCCTATTTCTTTCCTCCAAGTGCAGGAGCGCATCTAAGGCTTTGATGTCACACGACTCTTGGCCTTACCTCATGATTTTCACAGGCATGACAAGTATGACACTCACAGTGGGGTAGAGGTTAGACAGGAAGGGAAGGTGGGAGTGTTGAACAATGAGCCCCATTCGTAAAAGCCAAACCAGACCTAACTTTTCTGTAGTCCCAACCATACTACCAAATCCACTGGGCAGTTTCGACTATAAAATATATGTGTTGAATCGCAGTGAATTAAACAGAAGATAGGAACACACAGAATACAAGATTCTGTCTTCATACGGACCAGAAAACAACCTGGAAATTAAAAAATTTGAAAGAGATATCAAAGACAAAAAATGCCTCAATATCTTTCCTAATGTAATTTTCTTCTTCTCACCCTTTTTCATTCTAAATATAGACTGACTCAGAAAAAAAAGGTCTGTGTGTTTTCTCTATTATTTAGTATGTTTGGCTTTGCAGATGATTAAAACAGCAAGAAAAACTATAATGAGGATCTAGTGTGATTTCAGGGGACAAGAGTAATAACTAGGCAAGACTCTGGTCACAGCAAGAGTAGTAGCTTTCCACTTGGGCTTACCTTTTAAACTATTTTGCTCTGTAGAATAAAGAAGAGCAAAGTAACTGGGTGAAAATTAGAAGTGGCACATAGTCTTTGACAAGTCTCTGCTATCAGAAACCAATTTTGGAGAACTCAATAGGAGCAATGACTTAGAAAGCTTCATCATTCATCACCCAGGAATGAACCCTGACTCTGGTTTCTCCTTATTATGGCTCCATAGTCTAAAGGGCAGAAACTAGAAATGCCTTTGAAGGAAGGTGACAAACCAACAGGATGCTGAACTTAAAACCCTTCTTGCTTTTTCCCAAGGTAAGCAAAACAAGATGGAAAAAGACTACTTTAAAATTCTCTTTTCATATTGGTGTGTCTATGGGATGCTGACATGTGAGTACATGCCACACCATCTACAATACAAAGACTGGAGTAGGGTAAGAGAGTTCTTTTCATGACGATTGATGTGTTAACTTGGTATCTTCCATGCCTTCCCTTATATCTTATTAATTAATAACAAATGATACAAGTTAGCTATAAATTATTGGAGTAATTATTAGTTAGCTATAAATTATTAGTGTCAGAGATAAAAGTTTCCAAATTAACACAATTTCAGTAGAATATGACATTCTATGATTTAAGAAATTCATTCCTAACTATATTCAAAATAGATAAGCATGAATCTCTTTCCTGAAAATAATCAGGATGAAAACTATCACCTGCAGATATTTCTTGTACAAAACTTTTATAACAATTGAAAATAAACTGTCAAACTTACAGTCAAGCCTAAAATTTATAGTGCCTAAGAACCACTGTAAGGGAAATTCAAAATCACTGTCCAAAAAATTTTGTATTACAATGGAAGTTTCTACTTTTCCTTTTTAGGCCATTTAAATTTTCTTGAAAAGAGAACCTAACCAGTGTTCATCAATTTTGCAGCTTTTCATTACATTTTACACTAACAAAGAGAGCAGTCTCTTACATCCATAAGAGCAGCATTGATGTAGTTACTACTCTCCCCATCAATTGTAATTAAAAAAGGCAGACATCTGTCAGGTGGCAGCATGTCCATAAAACGATTCTTGTCATGGTTCCTTGGCAGGCATGCTATACTGCAGTCCTCAGCTTGTAGTCGAGGGGTGACTGAATTCAAGGTCTGGAAAGAAAAGGGAACCCAGGTTAAAAGACAGTGACCCACTTCACAGCATAACACAGATCTTTCAAGCATTTAGGAGGCCAAGTAGAAAGTAAAGAATTTGTGCAAGGCAATGACATTTGCCATGATGACAGGCTGATAGACTTCATAGTTAAAGCTACTAAAGCCAGAGAAGTGACAGAGAAACAATATACACATTATTCAATGTACCTCTTAAAAGGGGAAGGGATGCTAAACGACAGAGCAACCTGCAGAAGGTATTGTCTAACCAAAGAAAATGCAATCAGAGCAGCCCATGATGATGTCCCATCATCAAACTTATAATTTGTAACAGTTTAATGTGCCAGATTTGAGGACGTGCTATGGCAAAGAACACTGGGCAAAGAATCAAAGAATTAGGTTTTTAGAGTTATTCTTGATTTCATAGCCAACGGCTTTATGGATGTTTTAAGGGCAATGAAAACATTTGGGATTAGAGATGATGTTTAGCACAAACTCCAGCTATTATTATTAACGTGCTTGAGTGACACAGAAGGTCAAACTCCGTAAGACTGCACTTTAAAAAAGATTGTAAAGATACACAAATTATCACTAAACTTGACTTTTATGGTAACTTTTCTGCATACTTTCCCCTGTGTCTGAATTCAATTGCCCTTCAAAATAGAGCAGATATGATATGAGCTCATTAATACAAAAGTTGAGTCTATAACTTTGTATAACAACTGTATAATGAAAGAGACACGTATTATATTATACTTAAAATAGGGTCAAAGGTTATAAATTTGACTTGAAAGACCTTCCTTGGAAGAATTAAGAATGCCCAGGACAAACTGTAATAAGTTACTCATAAAAAGGTGCTAGAAATAATAAATACCTGGAATTCATCTTTGAGATGTGAAGAGTTTGTCTGGGAGTCTATTCTAATCATATCAAAATATGCAGCTTTAAATTCACAAACAGGTATGGCAGTCTCTCCACATAAGCAGGCCTCTAAAATGGCATCATGAATAAAAATGTACTGTTCCTATCAAAAGAAAGAAAATTTTCATAATATTTTAATACAAGTTTCCTGTCATCAAAGAATTCTCTCTATATAAAAATATTAATAAAAATACCAGTATTTTTCTATGACTTGATGAGCTACTGTTGATTCTATGGGACAAACACCTACTATTTAGTTTGATAAGTGTTGGAAAGCAAACCAAGAAAGACCACCTGAGGTTAATCAACAATCAACACACCTCTGTCTGGACCATATTGATACGACGAGATCTTAAGGCTTTGACACAGTTGTAGATGTCAACAACACCCTCTCTTTCAGCCATGTCCAGCATGATGTCAATCACAATGTAACAACCAGTTCGCCCAGCACCAGCACTGAAAAATAAGCAGATCTAAAGAACTGCAGGAAGCATGTCTATACAAATTGAAAGACCCATCTGATTTTCAAATAAGTGGAATCAAATTGATTCAACAAAGTACAAGACATAATTTGTATGTACTGTGTAAATGCCTATTAACGAACAAATAGCTTCAATGTAGAGAACCTACTTTGGTGTAAACTGAGGACTGGAACAAATTAAAAGATATAAGCTTTGTAAATCAAATTGTGTTTTGAAAATAATGTATTATGTCACTTAAGTTTCATAGCTCTTATAGACAGT
Source organism: Odocoileus virginianus (assembly GCF_023699985.2). NCBI lineage: Eukaryota > Metazoa > Chordata > Mammalia > Artiodactyla > Cervidae > Odocoileus > Odocoileus virginianus. The sequence goes on along the minus strand of NC_069707.1, from coordinate 35,551,770 downwards.
CTTCATTTTACAAAAAATTCAAGCTCATATAATTGATCAAGGAGTGGATTTATGCTTTAAAATTTCACCTGAGATCAAAAGACTCATATTCATGTCATTGTGGGCACTCTGGTAAAATACAGCAATGCTGTCTTCGTCAGACAGATTCTGGTCAAGGCAAAAGAACATTAATCTAAAACCTTTAAATGGAAAATCACATTTCAGGGGAAGTGTTAATAGTGAGGGTGGGGAAGAAAATGTTCTTGTTACCAGGGAGAAGACCAACAGTAGAAAGAATATTTACATGGTGATCCAAAGAAAAAATGAAAATGAATTGTTAGGTATGAAATATAATTCTTAACAGGCCTTTCAGTATCGAGTAGTATATCAGTATATAGTATATAGTATACTATATTCAGTAGTCGAGTCATAATATACTGTTGATTATTTTACCCGTTGGGAAGATTTCTCATTTTATACATATAAGTCAATGGAGCAAAAAGGTATAGTTCAGATTTTTATGGAAAAATCGCTTTGTAGTCAGCTCCCTCTCTTCCATAAATTCAGATGCCCAAGTGGAAGCAGAAAATGACACTTGTGTTTCGAGAGCATATCTGAGACTGTTGGCACACTACTGAAACAGGCAATTCATAGGAAAGGAAACCTCTGATAAGTCAAGACACTACATAATTGAAAACCCATTCATCTCATTTTCTAAATGCACAGACAGACTATTAACATTGTTTCTTTGAAGTCTGGATTTGGTCATTTCTCTTAAACTTAACTGTTCTTTGAGAAATTTAAGTCAAAGGTATTGTGGCTATCTCTGTTTCTTTTTCTTGCCTACCATCTTCTCAGTCACTGTTCCCAGGGTTTGAGACAGGAAAGTGATTGAAGAGTACATCAGACTTCTTGAGGAGGATTGAATTGTAGATCTTTTTTTCAAGGTACACAGTATCTGATCCTAATGAGACACCTTACTTTTATTTCATTCTCTGTTGTTTTATTTTTCCTTTCATACGTGGTCATTTAAATACTGAATAGGCTGGATTTTCAGGGAAGGAAAAATACTTAAGCACAACCTATTATGTACCTTGGAAGGGACAGTATTTGGGAATGGTGTGCAGCATTTAGGAAAAGCTTTTCAGATTCAGTATACATTTTTCTATTCATATCTCAAAATGAGGCCATGTAATTTGCTTTTAGTGTCTCTGAGTACTTATTTTAAGAGAAGTTTCTAATCAGAAGGAAGTCTGGATAATAGTCACATTTTTCTGGCATATATATGCTGAATTTTACTAATGTAGTTTTCAAAGTCCTTTAAGGGATGGCTTTTTAAAAAAATTCTTAAAGTAGCTATTTTACAGCACAAATTCTTGTAATTTAGGCCATTTAATAACTTTGTATGCCTCAAATTTAGTTTTAAAAGCTGGCTTCTATTAGGAATCTACTAAATTGGCAAGAAATATCTGGCTTTATCTACTATTCCATACTACATAGGCTTTGCAAAAGTGATTAAAAAATAACCCACAACACACGTGCAGATGTTGCCACTAAAAGGCAGAGCTTCTACATTCACAATTATGGACAATACTACACACATTAAGATGAATGGATTTATTTCTGAAGTTTCTTTTATATTCTCCTTAGAAGCTAACTTGTATTTTATTGCTGTTTTACCTTAACTGTTAAACTGGCAAACAGTTTAACCTTGAAAGCATGCATTAGTTTTTGTGTTTGCAAGCTTTGTTTGGATACTTTAAAAAAGCTGGCTGCACAAAGTCAATGTCAATTGGACCACCACTCACCTGCAATGCACAACGATGGGACCAGCGCTAGGAGGGTTGGAGAATTTGACCCGCCGGATGAAGGAAAGAAGGCCGGTAGCATGGTAGGGTACTCCATGGTCAGGCCAGCCAGTGAAATGGAACTGTTTAACTTCACGGATCTCATTGTATCCTCTCTGTGCAAAGACATAAAGAAGTGTTTTCAAGCACCAAATAGAGCCTTTAAAAGACAACCATGGGTACTAGACCTGACTGACAATGAAAAACATAAGAAATTTATCAAAATACTGCTTTTGCTGAAAAAGGATGCTGACATGGCCTAGGAGCTTACCTTTATTTTCAGACAACTGCCAAAGAAAGAAAATAAGAAGTCTTGCTCAGTTCTGTAAGTCTGGGTAAATTTTATTTACCTTGACAGTCTGTTCCTTATTTGGAATGACAACACATAAAATGATTAGGGGAAAACGAAGAAATGGGAAGTTAAAATGCTGCCCTGTTGACCCAACGCACTGAGTTCTCAAGTGGTGTATAAAAGCAACTTTCTGCTTCTCACCTTACAAAGAGATTTTAATGCCTTGCTTAGCCATGTTGAAAATGGTTTTGAAGCATGGCATGTAGGGATTTTCCAGAACAGTGCTACTCTAGATGGGTTTGTAAAAATATACAGACAGCTAAACTGTTCTTTGGCCAGACTATTTTCTTAGCTCTGTGAAATAAATCAGCACACAGAGGATTATTTATAGCAACAAAAATACAAACTGAAAGAAGCAAACATCCATTGCTGTGCCTTTCTCCTATTGGGTTAATTTTTAGAGAAACCTTTCAATGCGCATTTCAAACTCTTCCCTTCCTTTCTGTTTAAAGAAGCCCATAGATTGCAGGAACAGCACTTGGAGAATTCAGATGAGATGCTGCAGAGTTTATTTTTAAGAATCCACATTTGTGGCCCTCCAAGCCCCACTATAGTCTATATATTTACAACTCTACTATGAACTCTGTGAAATCTCAATCTTACTTGTTCCTCAGAAAAGGTAGAAAAAATTGCATGAAATAAATGAACTAAATGAGAAATTTTAATTCCATCCTAAATATCACCAAAGCCTTGGAAGCCAGTGATCACATCTTATAATTCTTTTTCTTTCCTGTTCCGAGTACAAAACCCCACACAAAGCAGGGCTCAACAAGTAAGCATAATAGTGACAATGATAAACATCACTATGAAATCATGCAAACAAAATCACTTTCTTAAGTACTTTTGAAGTCAACTTTACTGAGGAAGGCCATACATTGTTCAAAGATCATCTCCTCAGCATTGATCCTTTTGCTGGAGTTGCTGTAAGGGCCCTGCTCTCTTTAGAAAATTTTAATATCTGGCAGTGCATGTTTTCTTATTATTCATTTTGCTTATATTTTCCTGAATAATTTTCAAATATATAGATTTTTAAAAAATCACTCTTTTCCAGTGTTTTTTATATGAGGAAAATAAATTAAAAATAAACCCTAAAAAAAAAACCCCTAGTAATGCTGTAATTAGTATTGTATCAACTCCATAAGGAGTTATTAATGCCAAGTATTCCCATTCTGGGACATGGGGCATGTCTCCATTTATTCATGTCTTAGTCTGTGTCCTTCAACACATTTGTAATGGTTTTATTCACTTAGGACCTGTTTCTTTCTTGCTAAATATATTTATAGATACTTCAGAGGGCTTCCCAGGTTGCTCAGTGGTGAAGAATCCACCTGCAATACAGGGGATGTAGGTTCAATCCCTGTGTTGGAAATATCCCTGTAGAAGGAAATGGCAACCCACTCCAGTATTCTTGCCTCGAGAATTCCATGGACAGAGGAACCTGGTGGGCTACAGTCCATGAGGTCACAAAGAATTGATCAACAGCAAGAAGAGATACTTAAGAATTTTTATTATCATGAAAGGGATTTTTAAAAATCTATATCTTTATTAATAATATAATGAAAATATATCTTGAATTCAGTTCAGTTCAGTTGAGTTGCTCAGTCGTGTCTGACTCTTTGCAACCCCATGAATTGCAGCACGCCAGGCCTCCCTGTCCATCACCAGCTCCCGGAGTTTACTCAAACTCATGCCCATTGAGTCGGTGATGCCATCCAGCCATCTCATCCTCTGTCATCCCCTTCTCCTCCTGCCCTCAATCCCTCCCAGCATCAGGGTCTTTTCCAATGAGTCAGCTCTTCGCATGAGGTGGCCAAAGTATTGGAGTTTCAGCTTCAGCATCAGTCCTTCCAGTGAACACCCAGGACTGATCTCCTTTAGAATGGACTGTTTGGACCTCCATATCTTGAATTAGTCACTTAACTAATTTTGATTTTCTTTTTTTAAATATTCTAACTAGCTTTTTTTGTATAAAATCATTACACCTTAAAATAATTGCACGCTTTTTAATAGTTTTGCCATTTATTCCTTTTGCTGTCTTATTTAATTTCCTAGAGCTTCCAAAAACGTTGGACACTAGTGACCATGATTATCCACATTGCATCTCTGATTATATTAATAACTGTAAGGCCTCTAGTTTTTCACTCCTTCATATGTATGCTACTGGTTATTGTTGAAACAGCTTTATCACGTTTAGGGAGTCTCCTTATTTTTTTCTAATATAATTGGAGTATTACTATAAGTGTCTTTTAAATAAAATTAGGTGCATTACAATATGTATTAATGAAATCACAGGATTTTGTTCCTTTAATGCACCGAGATAATGAAATATTCTTTTAGATTTCCTACCACAGTTGTAAAATCTTTAAATCTTAAAAAAGCAATCATGATAAATCATGTAGTGATCTTTTCTTAATTCACTGCTGGATTCACATTTTCAGTATGTCCTGAATTAAACTGTATGTGTGCATACTTGAGAAAGAGAAACAGGGAGAGATCTAAAAAGAGAGACAGAGAAGAGCTTGAGAGAGTCCTGTCTTTATGTGGTTCTATTATCACAGTTCTGCTAGCTTTTAAAACATATTTAGTTGGTTTTAATTGTTTTTCTATGGCCTAAATAGTTTGATTAATTTAGGCATTAGCTATTCATTAGTTATTCTTTAGAGGTTAAAGACACCTCAATTATGAAACCATAATGCAATTTTAATGGCAAATTTCAACACTCTTATTTTCTTTTACCAGCTGTTCAGATCCCGAGCTCTCCTTGGGTTAAATACTGGAAATAATTATTTGCTAGAATTTCATTGTATCTAGACTGAGATCTGTCTCTAAATTCACACATAATATAACTTTCTTAATAGCAGCTATAGCTATAGTTCTGTCCCTTTTGTGTTACCCAGTGTCACATATTTTGTTTTGATTGCTCATCATTTGTAATTGACAAGTAGTTTAGTTACTTTATTGATCATTTCAAGGAAACGGCTTTTTTATTAAATTTATTCTTTTTTGTCAGTGTCTCATTTTTATATTTATTTTTCCCTTTGTTTTACTGACTTTCCCCTGATTTCTAGTTTAACTGTTTTTTTACAAGATTTTAGACTATCTTTCATGATAGAAATCACTTTGGATTATATATTTTTCTCCTAACTTGTGGAATATTTTGATATAAAATTATTTATCTTCATAATATATTTTTAGTTCTGAGGCAATTGTGTTTCAGTCACTCAGTCGTGTCTGACTGTTTGCGAGCCCATGGACTGAAGCATGCCAGGCTTCCCTGTCCTTCACTATCTCCCGGAGCCTGCTCAAACTCATGTCCATTGAGTCAGTGATGCTATCCAACCATCTCATCCTCTGTCGTCCCCTTCTCCTCCTGCCTTCAATTTTTCCCAGCATCAGGGTCTTTTCTAATGAGTTGGCTCTTCGCACTGGAGGCAATAGCTCATTCAAAGATTATTCATAAGAGGCCTTTGATGATTTCTGAACCTAATTTGGGGAGTTGCTGGTCAGTGATTTGTTGTTATTTTCCACTGGATTTTGGAAACATCTTGAATTTTTATTATGTATTTAAGTTTCCTTTATAACTAAGTTTGTGATTGATTTCTTTTTAACTTTATATTTTATATTGGAGTATAGCTGATAAGGGGCTTCCCAGGTGATGCTAGTGGTAAAGAACCTGTCTGCCAATACAGGTGACATAAGAGAGGTGGGATCAATCCCTGGATGGGGAAGACCTGGAGGAGGGCATGGCAACCCACTTCATTTTGTTGCCTGGAGAATCCCATGAACAGGTTACAGCGGTTATGGCGGGTTATAGCCCATAAGGTCACAGAGACTCGGACACTACTGAGGTGACTTAGAATGCATGCATAGCTGATGACAGTGTTATGATAGTTCCAGGTGGACAGCAAAGGCATGATTGACTTTTCATAAGTTATAAGAAGAATGTATATTCCAAATTATCTGTTTCAATGATAATGGAATATAGCTATTCATTAAATCATGCTTGATGGTTCTTTTCTTGAAATCTCCTGTATCTTTGCTCATTTATTCTGCTTGATTTGTCCAAGAAATTTTTATACATACTTTATAAATGTGATAATGATAATTATATTGTTCTGTATACAGTCCATGGAATTCTCCAGGTGAGAATACTGGAGTGGGTAGCCTTTCCCTTCTCCAGGAGATCTTCCCAACCCAGGAATGGAACCCAGGTCTCCCTCATTGCAGGTGGATTCTTTACCAACTGAACTATTAGGGAAGCCCATGAAGTCAACTGTAGTTTAAATAAATTTCTTAGGATAGGTGCATGGAAGGTAAAATTTGTGGTCAAATGATATCAATATTCTAAAATTCTGTAGATAAAACATTGCTTTACTGATTTACAGAGAGCTTGTGTGCATGTGTGCGAAGTTGCTTCAGTTGTGCCCAACTCTGTGCGACCCTATGGACTGCCAGGCTCCTTTGTCCATGGGACTCTCCAGGAAGGAGTATTGTAGTGGGTTGCCATGCCGTTCTCTAGGGGATCTTTCTGACCCAGGGATTGAACCCACGTCTCTTATGTCTCCTGTATCGGCAGGCGTGTTCTTTACCACTAGCGCCACCTGGAAAGCTGGAGGGCTTATGGCAATTTAAATATGATCAGCAACACATGAAAATATCTCATCCTACTCTTAAAATCAATGAGGATTATTATTCTTTTTCTAAAAGAACTTGCTGATTTGAAAGTAAAAATTGGTATACCAGCACATGAGGTGAAACATTTTCAATAAGCGTGCTAGCAGTTGCTTTTTGTGGGGCAGAGATTCTAGTATTTCCTTTATATTTATATTAAAGCTATGAGTTAAGAGTATTAAATAATCACAATTTCTTTGTTGTGTGTGCATCTTTTAATTAAAATTTTTTGATACAGATAATTTTATACTTTTGTGTGGTCAAAGTTATTAAACTTTTCTGTAACAATGTATGTTATTGCTTTTATGTCTTACTTTAGTCCTCTCACACTGCCCACTAACTTCTCTCTTTCTGAACCTGCTTAAAAAAAAAGTCAGATCATGTTACTCCTGGGCTCAAACCCTCCAATGGCTGGCTACTTTTACCTTTCATACAAACTAAAATCATCACAGTGGCTCAGAAAACCTCACTTATCTGGCTCTGTGATTTCCCTGACTTTAAATCATATTTCTTTCCCTTTCACTTACCTATTTCTCAATATCCTAGACTCCAGTATATTTCTCACTGCGACAGGAATATCATACACTCTATGAAATAAGTGTTCCCTCCATCAGGAATATTCTGCCTGAGACAACCTCCCTGGGATATAACCTTCCATGGGATATATTACCCTTCCATGGGATATATATTACTCTCTCCCTCACTTCCTTCAAGCCTTAACTCACATGTTACTTTTTCAACTACTCCTTTCCCACAAAAGAAAGGCTTTAATATGTGTCTCAAGGTTCAGAAACATGCTTGGTACATGTTATGCTCTCAAATAAATACTTGTGAAATGAATAAGTAAATGGATGAATTTTATATCATCCTTAAAACAACTCTTGACAGAGATTTTAAGGAAAAAAAAAGAAAGAATTTCAGTATACTTAATTTTGTAGAAGGTTAGGGAACTTACCCTTTCCAGGGTGAATGTCCTGACTACATATTCGGCAAGTGGTTCCATTTCTATACAAGTTACTTTGAAGTCACCATAAACTTCGGTATCATCAGGCCAATACTTATAGCATTTAACCTAAATGACAAAAAGTATATATAGGTCAACCTAAATACATAATACACATTAACCAAGATGATTTAGTTTCAGCGATAACTCTTCAGGTCATAGTTAAAAGATCGTTTAAAAATCCATAAATAATTTAAAAAAATCCATAAATAAAAGAATCTGTAACAATAAATAGAAAGATTTTGTGTACTCTCATAAAAACATACAAGCCTGACAATGCAACTAGATTCTAACATAAAATCAAAGCGTATTTACTTTACTAAGTGAGAAATCAAATCATTTCTTAGCAATCAAAGACTCACTTAGGAGCACTCAGTTGAAATACTATGCCTAAGAAATTTTTTCAAACAATTAAATGGTATTCTATTCTAAGTGTATTATGTTTTGCTGTTCAACTTATACTGATATGTTATAACACACAGGGTGTTTTTTGCCCCTTACCCGGCCAACTTCAACTAAATTTGTGACCATCACAATGCATGCAGACTGCTCTTGCCAGATCATTCTCCAGAAATCATACACTGTTTCATGAACTGGGCCTATAAAAAATTAATTTGAATAGTATGTTATCAGAGAAATTTTGTAGTTAAAAAGAACAATATAAACTAAATGAACCAAAGTAGAAAACATAAAGGTCTAGCACAAAATGTCACTAAAAGTACTTCAAATCAATTCATACCTAAATTCACACTAAAGGCAAAAAAAATAGGTGTGTACAAGTTTGCTTGCTTCAGTTTGCCTTCTGTGTTTCCAAATTCAGAAGATAGCACTAGTTTTTAGGGTACTTATATCTGTCTATTGTTCTTGTTCTTGTTGTATAGTCATTCAGTCGTGTCCAACTCTTTGCAACCCCATGGACTGTAGCCCACCAGGCTCTTCTGACCATGGGATTTCCCAGGTAAGAACACTGAAGTGGGTTGTCATTTTCTTCTCCAGGGGATTTTCCTGACCCAGTGATCAAACTTGCGTCTCTTGCATTAGCAGGCAGATTCTTTATTCACTGAACCACCAGGGAAGCAGGGTTATATCTGTCTCTAAGTTACGTTAATTCATCTTCATGTAAATGGGAAAATAGGAAGTCTTATGCCACCATCAACCAAACAGCACACATTACTAATTAAATATATACACATCATTTATAAACAGTGTAAGTTTAGGGGTTAATGAAGAACCAAGATATATAAGGACATGTTCTAATTTATGGTATCATCTCTGAGCTGCAAAAGCATCTACTGGGCTAAACTTTACCCTATGCCATGAAACAAGAATATCATTTACCATGGATGATCTTTCTAACTTAAAAGAGTTTATAAATAATTAAACTCAGTATAACTCCAAAGATATGTGAAAAACATTTAGAAAATGACCTGTGCAAAAACAGGAAATTAACTTTTGTTTTACTTTCCCTTTTTATAAAATAAGATGTGCAGTTTTCTCATCTGATGGTCAGTAGTCAGTTTGGGGAGAAAACTAGAGGTGGTCTTGGTATGGTCGTAAGGATACTTTTATTCCCCAATGTGCCACTCTAACAAGATTTCTTTACTTCTACTTTTCCAAGAAGAATGAACTCGACTAAGTTCCCTTCAGCCCTTTGTTATGTCTTAGTCTTGACTTGAAAAAAAAATTGTTGCAAGACAGTCCAACATCTCATTATAGCAATGTTGGCCTTGGGTACTATTACATGCCAGGCCAACAAACTCTGCTGAAAGGAAACGGGTGCCTTATATAAGATGAGATCTCAGTTGCTTTCATCAAAAAATAAGTAATTTCTCTGCCCAGCACTCTTTACTAGTGCTCTGGGACATCCAGACACCAAGAACCAAATCTCAAAGACTACCAGCAGCTTCTCTTTTACTTTTAATTAAAAAAAAAAAATCAAGGTTTAATTTATATACATTTTAAAGAGATAAAACAATCTGTATTATACAGATGAATAAAGAACAGTGTCAACTGGAAGAGCTGATTTTTTTTTTTAACTCAGATCAAACTGCAAGAAAACATCATATGGATGAATTAAGCAAGTCTGATTACTCTATTATTATTTGATTATTCTACTCTATTTAAAAAGGCAAAGTTTTACCTTGAGTTGCAATGTAGTGACTTGGTCTCTGGTAGCCCTAAAATAGGAGAACAAAGTAGTCATCATTTTATATCAGTGTCAGAAATAAATGAATGAAGGCATAAAAAGAGGAAGACAACCACCTGTTAAGATTAAGTTATAGTAAAAAGTCCAGAAATGAGTAGTGAACTCATAGTTCACTTCTCAAACCTAGGTTATCTGAAAGGTAAAAATAAAACAAAAATTAAATATTTTAAGGGGTCTGATTAGAATATATATTGCACAATTGAGTTTTGCTTGCTGGGAAAGAACTTTATAGATTTTTCTTGGTTTCACTAAAATGTTTATGCCTTCATGTTACTCTTTAGTTTCATTCCTGGCAAAATTGTGTCCAAAAATATTAATTCTTATTCTATCATCCAAAAATACAACACACTGCATTACAAATGGACAACGACATATTAGAACCATAAAAAAATAACAGAACATTCCAATGTTAGAGCTGGACAATGCATGTGTGCATCAAGTCAAAGTCCTGCTGAGATTTTTTTTAGAGAATATTTCTATTCTATAATATGTTCAGGAATCTGCCAAAACTATTTTGTGTGTGCTGATAATATTAATTTACACACACATAATTATAGGTACACACATATATAGGGAAAAAAATCTTTTAAAAAATGCATCTTATCCTGAACAAAAGGTTTAGTACTTTTTTCTTTCTTTTTATAGTGTGCCAAGAGTTTTATGTGGTTAAGCACTTGATACTGTTCCAATAAAGAAATTACTCCAAATAAAAGATAAGTTGTTAGTTGCTTTCAATTGATTTGAATTTCAATAGATCATTAGTAGCAAAAATGTTAATAGAGTTAAGCTGTGACTTTGTTGTATCCTCAGCAAAGGGCTTTAGTAAAAGCCTGAGTTAGCAGACCATCTGGTCCTATCCAAAACACCTACAAAACATTTGGTGCATACCAAAAATTCTCGATATTTGCAGGACCCTCGGGTGTGCTCAAAGTGTCCATAAGACATTTGGTCCATGCCAAAAGGTCCTTAAAAACTGTTCCTGTCCAAAATGTCCATGAGCATACTTGGTCCATGCCAAATGGTATTGGTTGGCACCAAGTATCAAGGACTTCTGGCATGGACCAAATGTTTCCATGGACATTTTGGAAAGGAACAAATATCAAGGATGTTTTGGTATGGACCAAATGTCTTAATGGATGTTTTGGATAGGACCAAAGGTCCTGCCAGGGTCTTGGCAGAAAACCAAGGTTAAACTAAATAGGTAAGAACAAGTACAAATTTGTCAGAGAACTGTTGATATTTTTATTCTAGAGAGTAGACTGTTTAGTTTTCCATATTGAATGAGAGTAAAATAATGATAAAAAATTTAACCAATATACTCAAAGACTATAGTTAATAAAATTCATTAATTCAAATATATAATGACATCACAAAATAACTATAAAACATGAACTTGATAAATGTGATAAAATTAGTTCTTATTTATAGAAATTATAAAAAGTTAGATCTGAATTATACATGTATTTTGCATATCTATAAATGTATCATATATGCTGCAATTGTTGATATTTCTATCGTTTGCTTTACAAGCAATGCAAATTTAGAATTAATTCATTTCAGTATGCCTGAACTATTTTTTTAAATAGTGAAGTTTAATGAGTGCTTAATATGTTCTAGGCATTGTGCTAAATGATCAACATGAATTACTTCATTTAATTCTCACAATAAAATGATGAGGTTAGTGGTATTGTTATTATCTCCATTGTAAAGATGAGGAAACCAAGGGACAGAGGGATGAGTTGACATTCTTGCAATTTCCAGTGTGATTTTGAACCAAGAAATATGAACAGAGCCTGTCCTTCTTGGATGTAATAATACACTGCATCCTTAATATTTTATTTTATTTGATAATTACTTGCATTAAACAAAGGATATGCATGTACATATGTCTTAACCAAAACTGAACAGTGGAATGTATGATCAAAACAAACTTTCATTTTTATGATTCAATATATATGTGTGATATGTGTATTTTACAAATGCAATTTTGTAATTATTTTGCCTAAGTAATTTTAATACTTTACAAACCAATACCACACACCACAAAATAGTGTCCCTACCCATTTTTAACATCAGAAGTCAAATGTAATGAAGTAAAATTTCAGAAATACTATACACATCATACTATCCAGCTTCTCACATATGTTTAGGGAGGGGTAGGATAAAAGCCAGAAACAGAAACCATCAACAAATAAAACTCGAGTACATAATAAATTATCAAAAGCTAAAAATGACCCTGCTTTTCTAAACATAGAAAAGGGAGGGAGGTAAAATAGATCTTTACACATGTAAAGGAGTTACAAAAAAATGAACATAGATATACTATATGAGGCTAGTTAGGTGAAGCATGCAGAGAGAACTAGTAGTAAGCATTAGTAAGAACTGTGATTAGGAGTAGTCACATTAAATGTTTATAACAGGTGCTGTTATTTACAGATAGTGGTACTTACATCCCTGTACAGCCAAATCTACAGCCCAAACCAAAGTCAGGTGTGAAAGGAAGCACAACAACGTCAGTAAGTACTAGGACGCAGAACAAAGAAAAGTGTACAGTTTGTTCTTTATTTTAAAAAGCTAGCAATCACTTTATAGGTAATAACAAGGAAAAGATTTATATATATACATATATATATATATATATATATAAGCCAATAAATTGGGCATTCTACAGGGTAAAAATACTTACATCTATGTAGTTGGCATTAATGTAATCTGAAGATGGATCATCCTCAACAGGTTGCAGAATTACTCTGGAGTGATCATCTGAGATTTTTAAAGGATAAAAGAACAGCTATTAAATTTCCCCCCTGTTTTGAGACAATGACCCTAGTAGAAACTTAAAATAATTCAGTGGTTAGCAACAGATTATCCATAATATACTTTCAAAATTTCCTTGGATACTAGTCATATGAAAAAATGCAAGAACTTAATGAGCTCATTACTTATTTTGATGATAATATTCTGTTAAGAAAGCTTCAATGACTAGCATCTTCATAGTTAGGAAATTTTTAGTAGACATGATAATAATGTCTGACAAATCATCATTTCAGTCATAAATTTTTCTGAATTGCTAAACTTGCCTTGACTCCTAATTTTGCTTGTTAGGCATGATTTTAAATGGGTGGGATCTTTTCTCCCTGTACTTTACAGCAAATGAGCCATAGAATTAAGGAGTGAATTTCGAAACCCTACTCTCAACTTACTTTGTGAGAGTTATGGTTACTCTCACAAAGGTTAAACTGATGTATTCAAAAGAGAGTGTAAAATAATTTAAATTGAGAATAGTCTAAGTAAAATCAGCAGCTAGTTACAAGCTAAACAATCTGTCACTTTTCTTACTGCTCCTATGGTTTCATATGATAATTTATTTATCTCATAATACATCTTGAAGACTTAATCAGGAGGAAGTCCCTAATGATAAATAACTTGGAGTAAATGGGACTCAGGCACTGACTCCAAGAAAGGAAACAAGGTATATTGAAGGAATAACACTCCCACCTTGAATGTGTTTGGTGGAAGAGTTATAGTAATTTAGCAATGAAAAAAATCCTTCATATTCATTGTCCTAATATTTTCAGTTGTTAATGACACCTCCAGGCATTTATATGCAAACATAAAATTCAGCATGACATTATCACCACAAGATGAAGAATCTGAGTCCATTAATGTGGTTGATGACAATTTCAGAATTGCTGCCAATATCCAATGCTGTTATAATATGAAATAGGTTACTTTATAAACAGATTGCCATCCTCTGGGATTTTTTTAAAGTTTAAAATCATAGAAGGAGTAATTGCAAATTTACCCTTTATCTTCTATACATGGCTTTTACATTTATCAAGAATCATAAGAGAACTTACATGCTATAATGTTTCCATATCTGTTTTTTGCTCTATTTTGATCTTTTTTAGCTACATCCCAAGACGCTGACTGTCCTTCAAAGAAGCTCTAGAAAAAAGCACAGTTAACACGCACACTGAATTTAATTCCTTTCCTTGAATCAAGTCTGTCTGTTTTAGAGACTAAAATAGTAAAAGTCACTTTCTCAGGGAGGAAGGGAGTCCTACATCAGTAAACAATCAATTTTCAGACCTCAAAGCTTGTTTGCTGGACTCCTTCTTGTTCATCTTGGATTGGACTGAGTTCATATTGCGGACAAGAAACAACTTTAGGGGGAAAAAAGTGGGGCGGGGGAGCCTTGAAAGTATTTCAAGTTTAACATCACTGCAATTTTGTGAGATGGAAGTAGAGAAAGCATCAGAGACTTCAAAACTACTTTTAATGAGCATCTTTCAAAAATATGCTTCCTTTAGCATTTCTGACAGGACAAAGAAAACCTGTTTTCTCCCATAATTATTCATTCAATCGTGTGCAATACATCACATTTTAGTTTCTTTGAAGATCATGAAAAGGACTCAGTCTCCACAACAAGAGACCATATGAAAATTAAAAAGAGTCACCATCTCCAAGATTCTTGGAACAGATGAATTTGTTGATTGGTTTAATTACCATATGCAGCAATTTAAAATATGGGTATAGATATCTTTTTGCAGAAAAATTTAAACTTTGCTCAACACAAGAAATGGGGTCTTGAAAGAGCCAATGGTCTTTGAAGCAAGGTACACAGGAATACACAGGCAATGAACAATAACAAGATAGTTCTGACAGAATATTGTAATTGCTTGCACTATTTTGTCACCACAGCATAGTGTTCCCAGCGTATATCTAAAACTGATATTCAAAATTCAAAAATAATTTCATTCACTCCCTAACTAAGGTATAACAAGTAATCTGTAAATAAAGGAGATGTTTAGAAGATTCCTTATGAAGTTGGATGCATTATATTTTAGGTGGTCTTTCAAAGTAAAATACTCCCTGGCTTCTTTCATTTTAATTGTGTGTGTATGGTGGTAAAGGTACTTTCTTCTAGACCCCAGAGTGCCATTTCTCAGTAACTGAAAAGTAGCAAAAGAAATATTCCCTTTTTGCTATATTATATACATTGGGATGTTTAGTTAAATAACTTCCTCTGTAGTATAATCTTGTTGTTTTAGTTTGGGTAGGAAGGGGAGATAAGGATGAAAGAATTTCCCACATCCTTTTTTGGGCTGCTTTTTGTTGTCTGAATTTGCAGTACTCTGTTTTCCTTCCCAGCCACCCTCAACCTATAATCCTCAAAACAAAATTCAGAGTGACAAGGAGCACATTTAGCACACATAGCTTGATCTTATTTTCAACAAAGGGTCAACACGCAAAAAGGCAGACAAGTGTCCACTGCTTAGGTCATTCAAATGGCAGAAACTGCAATGGTATACCAGGACTCAAGGTATTCTACCATGGATTTTTGAGTGGGGAAAACAGAAAGTCTAACAAACTGGTCTCTAAGTAGCATAGTAAAATAAATTATGAAATCCAACATGATTTATTAAAATGAATTTTGACCCAGCTATACCCCCAGGAAGTATCCTTTTCTTTCAATCCACCTACATCCTTCTCCTCGAATGCCCACTTGATTGTTCATAGAAAGGATTAGAAGGTCTACAGAGTATTCCGGGACTTGCTATGTAAGTGGGAGGAAAAGGTGTTAAATTCTGCTGGGTATCATGGTTAGAAATAAGATTGAACATAGTATTGAAACTTTCACCTCATATTCCTCTTTGAACCCATAGCTGTCTGATGTCTTCATGAGATTAATGTGCTGCAGTAAGTCGGCTACCCTGATGGCTGGGTGCAGCTGTCCCGTCTGGTAAGGGGATTCTGTCCCCTCACACAGGTAGCGAGGTACATCAAGAAGACGACTGGATTCTGCTGTAGCACTGTGGTTCTCATCTGCCATGTTTCAGATTCCAGAAGATTAAAAAAAAGACAAAGTTACCTTGTTTAATATATATCTATGCAAAGCAGATTTTAAGATCTTATGATCTTTCTGATAATAGGAGGAAGAAAGAAATATAGTACAGACCTAGGGCAGCATCCCTATAAAGACAAAACCGTTTACTCCAGGTGGGAGGTCAGGGCATATTATTAATATGTGTATATAAGCAAGACAACAGATGCTGGGAGATGTAGAGAAACAGCTGATCCACTTTAAAGAAGTTTAAGTGGGAGATTTTGCTGAGTTTTGACTTTTTTCTTGTATCTGCAGTCATAGCAGTATATTGTGGGACGAGAAGATCAAGTTGTCAATTGGAGAGGTGTTTTCATTGTTGATTAAACTGAACAAATTCTTTCCCATCCGTATCCCAACCTCCCAATAGGCAACCCATCCCCACTGTAGTCCTACTATGCCCTTCCACCTGGGACTTTTTACCATGAAACACTCCAGACTCAGAAACTTGAACATTTTACAGAATCAGCCCATGGCCCACTACATCTGCTAGCCAGGTTACACGTGCATTTACACTTCATCTCTACTCTCCTGGTTTATTATTATTGCTGTATTTTTTTATTGCTGATACATTTTGACTCTTCTGGTTACTGTGTACAAGAAACCTTGGTTTGTCTCTGGGACAAAATATTTAGATTCTTCTGGAATTCCTCCATGGCCCATCTTGGCTGAGTTACATAGCGCCTGCTTTATGTTCCCATGGCCTTCTATTCTCCCACATTCATTTCACTTACAATGTATTTTGATTATTTATTTCCTGATCTCTTTTTATAACTAAACTCTAAATGCTTAGCATGTAGAGACAAGAGTCATATTTTTCTTTTTATTCTTAGTATCTGGTAAAAGCAGTCACTCAATAAATATTTCAATACTGCAATGAATTAATTAGTTACAAATCCATTAAATCCCTCACCACCCACATTTAAGTGCAGGCCCCATCCCAACTATGTTGTTAGCTTAAAATGAAAAGAAACTCTTAAGTCTCTGTCATAAGAAGGAAGAAAAGAACAAGAACATTTTACCTCTGAAAAATAAATATTATTTTAATGACCACAGTGCTAATCATTACAGCGAGAAGAGGCATGCTTATAATGATCACATTTAAACTTACCATCTTCAAAAAAACAAATGTTTTAAGGGGTGTTACTTTGGCAAACATTATAGTGCCATACTCATTAACAGAAGAGAAAGTACACTCTTAGGGAAAATTTTGTTTTAATGATACTGCATACTGTAGAGAACGATATTTAGTTAACAGTTAAACATATTTCAAGTGCTGGTACATTTGCCTGTTCTATCACCAACTCTACAAATAGGATATGGCAAAAAATGAATTGTTGTCCCCATGATAAACACTTTTTCTTCCTGGAGAAGGAAAAAAAAAAAAGAAAAAGAACCCCACAATCAGATTTGTGTGCTTCTATAATTTAGCTTGATTGCATTTACTTTACTTTCTCTTACTAGGCTGAACGTAGTTTTTTCTTTTGCATTTACTTATAAAATTCCACATTGAATTAAAAAAAAAAATTCGATTGGATTCTGTTGTGACCTAAAAATACCTAAACGAATTAATGTTTTTTACTCTGGTTTCCCACCCCTCTACACACAAACATTTGCTAGCAACCATGATTCATGAGCGTTTACTATTTTTTCTATGAGACAACACTCAATTGGTCTACCTTTGCTAAAATACTGCAATCAATAGACTGACATAAAGAAATATACATCTCCCCTGTAAAACTAAATCCAGGAGCCACTGATTGGGGCACTATCACAGAATATACAGCTTAGGATAAGAAGTAAAGAGAACAGAATGATAGGAAGGCAAAATGCAATCACCCAAGCTGGAATAAAGGTAGCAAGTGCTCTGAGAAGCAGACCCAGAGCTCACATTGAACTTGCTGGAGCAGTGGAATATTTACATTTGTAAAAGGCTCGGTAAGAAACAGAGGACTCATCCGTATTCCAGATCTTACATGACAACGTCTCCATATGAAGTAGACAGTGCCTTTTGTTTTGCATTAAGCTTTAATACAGTAGTACAATGAGCAGTATTTTTTAAAATAATCACACATGATTATTAATATCTATACATTTCTACCTCACCTCATTGAATTACCTAACAATGCGACTACAAGCAAGAGTACATGTACTAATTATTATCCTTACTACACATTTAAGAATAACTTTAAATATTTCTTTGATGGAAATGTCTTCTAGAGTTCTTTGCAATACACTTACCAGTAATAGGGACTTTAACCCAATGCAGCAGTAAAACACAAAAAAACAAAAATATGAATCAATACAAAAGTTTCTGACTTCTTTTTAAATCAGTAAGCAGGTATTAATATCAAGCAATATTTGAAGTGATTTCAAAAATTGCTTTATAAGTACAAAATCAACTGGATGTAAAACAACTATAAACATGGTGATTCCAAGAATGATGAAAAATGCAACAAATCATTTCTAAATTTGGTATGATTAACAAGTTATTTAGCTTTCAAATAAGAAATATAAAAAATATCAACCAGCTTGACTTACAAAATGAAATAAAATGCACAATGATTGTTTAAATGAATAGATTTATAACTCTGTTGTGTTAACTCTAGCCTTCCTTAAAAATAAATATCCTCTTTCATGGGGAAAATTATTACAATAATATTTTAAACTTTATACATTATCATTTTCTCTTTACTAAGCTCTGTGGAGAAGGTATGGTAAGAATTATTATATCATTTTATTGAAGGGGAAGCAAAGACATTTTTCATGAATATTTTCATGAGTTCATATTTGTGAGTTCACAAGAGGACTGAGACTTATTAGACCCAATTCTACATGTCTTTGAATAATACCATGATGAAATTTTAACAGTTAAGTAACTATCTTTTTCCTTGAATTTTTAATAACTTCACTGAATTTAACTTATGAGCTTGATGCTGACCTCATTCTACAGTGCTCAACAGAAGATGACATTTTCAGAGGAATTTGATGCCTCTCAAAAGACCATGATCCCTGGCTTCTCCCTATATGATCAGGCCATCCTTTGGGGCAAATTCCCCAGCTCACTTCCCTGCCCTTGTTGCTGGGAATATCAAAGGAAGAGTGCAGTCAGAGCAGAAAATACTGACTTACAGATTCTTTTAGAATATACCTTTGTATTATAAAATTTAAACTTTTAATAACTATTTTAGTCATTTTATAGGTATATTTTACTTAACTGAGTTGTATTGTTCTATTAAACACTGAATACATTGATGATAAAATTATGTGTAAACTGATGTCTTATGTTCAAAGAAATTTAAATATAAAGTATGAGAACTGGGAATTTTAAAGGTACACTTATCTGGCAATTTCTACATTTCTCTGATTAAATCTTAAATGTTAGAAGCATGGGAGACAAACTGATAAGACAACTTGTGAACGTTGAAGCCAGCTGGTCATGAATCATTGCTGTGTAATTAGTCAAGGGATAGAGTACAAATCGAAATGAAACTCATTGCATTCTTAAATATACTGTAAAAGATGTATTTAATTTTACAGCTGAAATGGCCTTATTTATTACTAGCAACACTAGCTGTCGCAGATGTTACATACTGGTGGTGCTAGTTGCTCAGTCGTGGCCAAGTCTGCGACTCCATGGACTGTAGGCCGCCAGGCTTCTCTGGTCATGAAATTCTCCAGGCAAGAATTCTGGAGTGGGTTGCCATTTCCTTCTCCAATGTGCGGTAAATCTTGGCTTAATGTAAATTTTTTGAAAGATAACACTTATCATGTAAAGTGCATATAGAATGCAACACTCCATTATTAATACTGTTGCAATTTTACCTGCATTTATACATTCTTAACTAAGACAAAACTAAAGCAAATGCACAAATGCCTAATGTTTACTTGGAAATGTATTTTTTAGTTGTTATAAAATTAGGAGGATTTAGAAAAATCCCTTTAAATCAGGTATATTTTATATATATACACTAGCGATTCTGGTAGCACTGGCCCCTGAAATGTGCACATTTGGATTCATTCTACTAACTTACATATATAAACATTAATCGGAAAAGGAGTGCGTCAAGGCTGTATATTGTCACCCTGCTTATTTAACTTATATGCAGAGTACATCATGAGAAACGCTGGGCTGGAGGAAGCACAAGCTGGAATCAAGATGGCCGGGAGAAATATCAATAACCTCAGATATGCAGATGACACCACCCTTACGGCAGAAAATGAAGAGGAACTAAAAAGCCTCTTGATGAAAGTGAAAGAGGAGAGTGAAAAAGTTGGCTTAAAGCTTAACATCCAGAAAACTAAGATCATGGCATCTGGTCCCATCACCTCATGGGAAATAGATGGGGAAACAATGGAAGCAGTGTCAGACTTTATTTTCTTGGCTCCAAAATCACTGCTGATGGTGATTGCAGCCATGAAATTAAAAGACGCTTACTCCTTGGAAGGAAAGTTATGACCAACCTAGACAGCATATTAAAAAGCAGAGACATTACTTTGCCAACAAAGGTCCGTCTAGTGAAGGCTATGGTTTTTCCAGTGGTCATGTATGGATGTGAGAGTTGGACTGTGAAGAAAGCTGAGCACCAAAAAATTGATGCTTTTGAACTGTGGTGTTGGAGAAGACTTTTGAGAGTCCCTTGGACTGCAAGGAGATCCAACCAGTCCATCCTAAAGGAGATCAGTCCTGGATGTTCACTGGAAGGACTGATGCTGAGGTTGAAACTCCAGTACTTTGGCCACCTCATGGAAGAGTTGACTCATTGGAAAAGACCCTGATGCTGGGAGGGATTGGGGACAGGAGGAGAAGGGGACGACAGAGGATGAGATGGCTGGATGGCATCACCGACTCAATGAACATGAGTTTGAGTAAACTCCGGGAGTTGGTGATGGACAGGGAGGCCTGGTGTGTTGTGATTCATGGGGTCGCAAAGAGTCAGACACGACTGAGTGACTGAACTGAACTGATATATTCATAGTAAGGGTCCTTGTACTCACTCCAAATCTAACAGAACCAAGAATTAAAGGATAAGTTGTTTTAAAAAAGTATACCCAACTAATTTGAAATGCACTAGATCTAATTGGGCTGATCACAGTGGCTCTCTTTGATAAAATCAGGACTATATTTTCAAAATCAAACTGCTTCCTGCAGTGTAAATACCATGAGGACAAAGCTGTGACCCATGCAAGGAGGCGGGGTCCATGCAGAAAAGAGGGCAGAGAGTCAGGGCCTCACCTAACACGGCGGTCGGCACGAGCGGATCACTGGGCACTGCAGGAAAACACAGCTCATGAAGGAACACATTGCCCTAAAGTTGCATTTCATAGTCTTTTCCCTTTAAGATAGACTCATCATTTCTTAAGAAATATAACTATTAAACTTTCTTTATGACTATAACTATTAACTGTAACTTTATTACTATTACTATAATCACTGCAAAGGGAACATTCTCTTTCTCAACTTGGGTTACCTCAAAATACCAGGAAAGGTGCATCTATAATTATAGTTCAGTAGTCAGTCCAATTTTAAAAACCAAGAAGATTCAACTTCAACTTATAAATATTTTAAAATTAGGGGGAAAAAGTGCATTTAGGTCTATCCAGTGTGAGGTACTCAGGTAATTATATTCATTCCACTTTATCTAACTTTGGAAAATAGATTTAATCTTTTCTCCAAGTTCATAAGTGCATATTTATAGATACGCTGCTAAATTCAAGCTTCTTAATAAGGTATTCAGGCATTAGATAGAAAAACTTTGGAAACAAAAATCCTTTCAAATCTTTAATTGGTTAATTTTTAAATCAAGTGGCTAGAGAAATGATACATCTATACTTTCAGCAAAACTTTCAATAGCAATAATGTTTTATGTTTTTCTCTATTATTTATCTTACAGTGAAAAAAAATAGAACAGAAAGTCCTTATCACTATTAAAACTAAATTCCAAAATGACTCATTATAAAATCCTTAACTACTAATGTAATATAGGTATATATCAGGGAAAATCATGGCCAATAATTTTTTAAAAGATTGCACCAAGCTGAACATTTCAGAAAAAACATCCCCTTTTGAAAAGCCATAAATGCATAAACCTACAAATACTTTCTTTTCTCAGTCTTACCACTACATATTTTTATAATCTGTATTGAAAATAACACTTCTATTGTTGGCTTCTTTCCTTATAGAGTTTTTCCCAAACTAGGATCTGTGGAAAATGCCTCTGTGAACACAAGGCCAAGGATAAACACAATTTGCTTTCCTCAAGTATCAATTTCACTTAGCTATTTGAAGAGACAATCAGGTAATTGAACTTAATTTTAAGTAACAAAATAAACAGTGCTATAGAATGGGATTAAAAAAAATTCTAGAAAATTTGAAGATAAACAGTAATACTGATCATGGGGCATTAAACAATACTTCAGAGGAACTGTTTTAAAAGATATGTCTCCACAGATAAACATTTGCAATTCTTAACACAGATGAGTGAATAGATGGATTTCACCATTCCCTGTCGATCCCTCAGTTCAAGTAAACTTTTGGACTTCACACCAGATACCTAGCAGTACGTAGATTTCTCTTTTCTCTGGTTAACTTTTTATTACTGAAATTCCTGAGGCATCTATAGAATAATTAAATAGAATGACTTTCCCCATGCCAATAATTCCCAGAAAGAATTATGGTATTTCATATCTCAAAAGACTTAACCTTATACAATGGAAGATTCAAATACAAAACAATTATAAATTCTGACATGAGCTAATTTTATGCAGGCCATCAAATATTTTAACTTAAAGCAAGAAGATTTGGTCTGAGTGGTGTATGAATGTCTCTTATAGTAATAAAATTCATACAGTTAGAATTTAAACTAAATCCAAAATCAAGACTGAAAATAAGCCTTCTAATAAACTCCATAGTAATCCATATCACTTTTTCTATTTCTAGTTTCTTCTTCCACTCTCTGCCTTGTTTCCCCTCACTATTCAAAAGCTAATGTGTTGAATTCAGGGAGAAATTAAATAGCTTTAAAAGTCATTGATCAAAATTTTGGTAAAGAACTTACATCTTGGACTAAAATTATGTTGGTCCATGAAAGTGATGGAGAGCGGGTCTTCTGCATGCAGGGTGCTCTGATCAGCATAACTTCGGTCCATAGCATTGACCATGTGAGTCATTTCCTGCCGGGCGTTCCCCATCGCATCTTTGCGTTTCTTAGCAAGCTTGCTGCCAAGACAAATATGAAAGGGAAACCTTAGCGTGAGGCTTGAAGGGGAACTGACTTGACACCAGCAGTAAGTAGTTTAGGAAAGCCCGAGCGTAAAGATATAGATTTGGTTTAGAAACTCTAAGAATATATCATAATTTCAGGAATTAAGTTTGACATCTAAGCAATATTTGTTGATTGCTATAAAATTGTTTTATTTGTCATATGGATATATTAACATTCAAGCTGTCAACCCAAATGTCTCATCGTTTCTGGCATTTTATCATTACAATAAATTATCATAAAGCACAACTATACTTTATTAAAACAGTGAGTAAATGCTTCCTTAGTAGAGTTGTTCAAAGAAAAGTTAATGCTAAATTTTGGTTTTCCTTCTGGGTGATTAACACGCTTGATCAAAATTTCAGAAAATGTTCTTTGGGAATAATATGACGACTTTTTCAAGTTTATTTTATTACAGTCATCCAGTTAAAATAGACAAACTCTATTCTTCACTCTTTGTCTTTTGTTCGGTAAAAATGCAATGTGTAGAATTCACATTTTAAAATATACTTATATAACATTAATACAAACCTAATCAGGAAATTTGTAGAATCAACTGCAGCTTGATAACAATGCAAACACTCAGGAATATATGGGGAAATTATGCACTTTATAAGAAAAGCACTTTGAGAAAAGTTTGGAAAATGCCATGTAGAAGTATTATGCAAATGAATAATAAACATGGTCAGATCCTAAAAATATGTTTAGGAGCCCCATGGCAGAGTGCCAACTATAGAACAGCCTTACAGATGCCGCAGAACAAATGACCCAGGAGATCTGGAAATGAGCAGAGTTACACTCTGAGCTCCTCAGACACTGGCATCTTTATCTTACATATCAAGGGTGTGAAATACAATCTGGTTCGTTGTGAATGTTACACATGAAACATGCAATTAAAAAACTGTTTAAGGTATATAAATATTCATCTCATAATAGTAAAAAGAAAGGGACTCTAAATACCTATAGAG
Source organism: Odocoileus virginianus (assembly GCF_023699985.2). Taxonomy (NCBI): domain Eukaryota; kingdom Metazoa; phylum Chordata; class Mammalia; order Artiodactyla; family Cervidae; genus Odocoileus; species Odocoileus virginianus. Next base: position 35,527,595 of record NC_069707.1, on the reverse strand, counting down.
TATACTCTTATATACTCTAAATACCTATAGAGTATACCTTAGAGTATACTCTAAATACCTAGCCAGATTATGTTTCTAAGTATGGCAGCAGTTTAGGTGCGTTGGAAATATACTTTAGCTATTTTAAGAATAACATTTCTCAGTTGGATTATTAACTAGGGTAAATTCTTCTGATTCTCATTAGTATCTGTACTAGAATAAATACACTAACATACTACAAATATGTTAAAAAAGTGATTTATTTTAGTAGTTGTGTTTAAGTCCAAAAGCTTTTCCTTTAGAAAATTAATTTATTAATTTGAGAGCTACTCATATGTAGGATATTTTTCTCTGAGAATTACAGTACTTAGCCTCAAGGATACATACCCAACAAAATCCAATATATTGACATAGCATATATGACACCTAAGTAAGATAGTCATAGAGTAAGCTTTAGGGATGGAAATGGCATTATACATTTTAGAAATAATAACAATGATAAGGACAGTATTATCAATAATAAAACAATGACAAAAGTATAACAAAAACTATCACCATCACCACTAGCACGACCACTACATCATCACAACCACCATCACCACCACCATCATTTAGTAGCAATATTTGCTCTATTCATTGAAAGATCTCTTACCTTTTTTTTCTAGGCTAGCGGGCAAAAGCTCTGTAAAGCTCCTAACAGGTTTTAGACGGCATATAGAAGTGTTGCTTCCTGTCGTGAGGCACCACAAGGAAGGGTGGAGACCGTGGGGAACTGGAGAGCAATTTAGGGGGCAACTTACCTACGTGAACACTGGCACCTGATCCCAGAGTGGTTTCTAATTTTAAAATTATTTTTAAAGAGAGGTCATGAATCTAAATATGTATATTTTCTTATTCTTTCAAGTGGTCCTATTTTTTGGAAGAGTGTATGGGGCAAATTACACATCAGTAGGTCACAGGTTATTCTACAGCCTTCACTTTTCAAACTTACCTCTAAGGATAGTTCCAAACTTGCCTATAGGCTACTTGTTCTTTGACCTATAATCTTCTTTTACCTCTAATATCTGGTTAACTTACAATTCTGTCCTGCTTCATCAGGGAGACTTCTCTAACTGAGCAAATACAACCTTTCTCAGACTAGGTTTCCCTGGTAGGTATTTTTTAAAGCACCATGTTTTCTGCCTATAATAATACTCATCACATCATTGCAAGTATCCTTTTGTTTTTCCCACTGAGTGTTCCATGAAGGGAAGAACCCTCTGCATAGCCCTAGCGCTCAGAGCAGCGTCTGGCACACAGCAGACACTCATTAAAAACTTGTTAGAATGGATGAATGAGGTCTCTGATAGGCTCGGCACTTGTCATGTGTTAACTCAATTAATTCTCAGATCAATGCACTGAAGAAGGCATGAGACTTCTGATTGTACAGATGAGTTCACTGAGGCTTAGACAAGTTAAATAACTTGCCCAAGGTTATTAATCTAATAAAGCAGTAAAGAATGACCTGGTTCCAAGGCCTAAGCCCTAATACTATATCCAGTTTCTCTTTTTTAATTGTCACATTACCATGTGTATTATAATATGAAGCAGTCACTGCTCTAGGAGTTAAACATTAGTTGTTATAAATTTGAGAAGAATGTGGTTGTAACACAAATGCTTTGCCATTTTAAAGTTTAAAAAAGAGTTGAAGAAATAACTTTCAATCTTTGTTTCTTAGATAAGAAGAAAGAATAAATTCATTCCTCAAAAATTCTGAGAGATTGACGTGGCTAAAAATAAGACAGCTTGAAATTTGGATTAAAAACAATGTAAAAAATCTGAAGACAGATAGTTTGAAGCAAATGGTAAAGACGTTTAAATTTTGAGGCTTTACTTTAAAATGTATCATTTAAACATTTTATGATTGAGAAAAATAAGAAGTAATGAACTTGTCAAAACGCATGATAGGTAAAAGTTTTCATGGCAATGAAGGACTTTTACTTTTCAGATTCACAAACCTTTGTTAGTAGACAGATTATGAGAGAATACATATAAAACCTTTGTTGATATCTGCCAACCATGTATTATCAGCTTTTTCTTATACCTTAATCCTCACAACAACCCTGTGAGGTAGGCTTTAATTCAGGTTATTACAAAAGAAATAAATATCATCACCAGAGTTAAGTGCTTTGATCAAGAAGTGACAGTTACTATGACGATGTCAATGAATTTTTAGTTCAAAAATTACATCTGATTTACTTTTAAATTTTACTAAAATTTATTTCTACATTTCTTTTAAAAACTGTCTAATTCAGATTTGCTTCACTAGATCTGTTTAAGCAGCTTTTAAAAACATAAGTTTGTTAAACTTTTTTTCTAATTATGATTGATAATGCCAGGAACCCTAAGCACTTCAGTAACAGTACCAAAGCCTAATACATAGTCTAGAATACAGAAATGCCACACATCTATAAAAAGGCAATCCAATCCTAATATTATAGATAAATGGATGGCTAATGGTAACCTTACTGATGTTCTCATAATTAAATATTTATTGATTCCTGCATGTTTGATATTTTGTCTCTATCTGAGAAACCAGCATATATAACGTACGCTTCAGGACAGTTAAGCAGATCATTTTGCAACTACTTGAGTTTGACAGATGTGCAAATGACTTTCATTATCAAAGCAGCCAACAGCATAAACTTCTGCAGGTGGATATATGGGTGGGCTATAAAGAGGAAAAGTGCTTCATCATTGTATGAAACGGTACATTTAATTACCTTTGGCTTCATCAAACATGATTTAACAAGGATATTATGATCCATCACAATAAGCTAGGAGCACTGTTACTTTACACCTGCTTATTTTATCAGATTTTGAAAAGCCAAATGTTTGTAATATTTAAACTGTTGGCAGAATTCTGTTACAGTCATTGAGACTCTCACCAAATCTTTCTGTAATGCTAACTTAAATTTACTTAGTGAAGTAAATACTGTGGGATATGTGCACCAAATACTTAATCAAAATCCTTTACTCTCAAAATTTGGTGGATCAAATATTGATCAAGCAATGACCAAGAATACTCTGTTGTATCATTCCTTTGGACTGAATATACATGCTGGAATTTAAGGTAATAAGCTGAGAATGATTAGTGGGAGAAACTGGACAACACTCTCTTCCTCATCAAGAGGAGCATTTCATACCTAAGCATAGAAGAGCTAAAACTTTGGAGCACAAAAAAAGATATGTAACACCTATTATGTTTTGTTTAGGTTGACAGGCTTGCTTTTTTGGTCTTGGTTTTACAAAATCATTGTCCTATTTAAGTCATAATAAACAAACTCAAAACTTCTTCTCTAAAAAGATTTTTTATTTATCACTGCCACATTATAACTCTTATCCATTCGTTTTCACCAGAGCATACTGATTGCCTACATAGCTAAACCAAAGGTGTTCTGAAGTCACAACCCATCCCAGATTCCTGGAAATGTGGAGAGAAGTTATCAAGTCAGACCTGACCTGATTTGCATTCTGTGAAGGCATTTTGAATGTTCTTCTATGAATACATCAGTTGGGTCATTTTGTTAGATATAACAGTGTGGCTCAGGCAGTAAAGAATCCGCCTGCAATGGGGGAGACCTGGGTTTGAGCCCTGGGTTGGGAAGATTCCCTGGAGGAGGGCAGGGCAACCCACTCCAGCATTCTTGCCTGGAGAATTCCATGGACAGAGGAGCCTGACAGGCTACAGTCCATGGGGTTGCAAAGAGTCAGACACGACTGAACAACTAAAGCACACACATGTAAAAATAGGTATTAGTGAATTGCAACCACTATCTCTACCAGATGAGTGAGATATCATATTGATAATGTACGGGTTTGACTTAAGTATGTAAATGATGCTTTGGGCTATAGACTATGACTACTTATGGAAAATCGTAAATAAAAATTAAAAGTAGCTGAACATACAGAAATACAATATCCCTTTTTAAAAAGATTAATAAAATAGGTTAATAGGTAAACTTTATAGCTTTAGAGTCCAGAAAAATATATATTTTTGCAGTCATCAAAATTGCAAACATTCTGCTTTTTGGTTTGTTGTTTTTTTGAAAAGGGATACTGCATCTTTAACACATGTAAAGTCGTATATCACCCATTTTCTACTTACAGGTAGTAGGAGTAAGAATAGTAGCTCCTCCTGGCAAGCAAATCACAGACAGTGGAAAAAGAGAAGCAATGGTGAATGAAAAGCGTGACTCTGTCACATTCAATAAAGCAGAAAAATGTGCGTTAAAAAGTAAAATAAAATAAAATAAAATTCATGTTTTTTTTTGGTCTGGATTTCAATTTGCTCATGCATTGGTTAAATATCTTTCGCCATGCAATTAAACAGACATATGCAATAGAAAATAAAATTTAAAATACATAATTTGGAAAAATAACATGCTGACTTTTCTATAGCCAAAAAAATTGAAAAATTAAATGGATTGTGTATTTTTAACATGCAGTTAAGCATAATATCATCCATAACCATCTAAATGTCATGACAGATGGAATAGCTGTGTATAGAACTTCTACACTAAATTGACTATTTTTCTTTAAATACAAAACATAAAGATCTATTAGGTTAATACAGAATATATGCAGAATGACACCTTAATTTCTATAAATAAGTCATTATATCTTATTAATATACAGGTACATATATATATTATGTGAATATACATATGCACCATATACTACAAATGCACAAAGGTGTTTCTACAGCAGATGTATGTGACCATGATATCATATACATTTACTGTACTGAAACACAATTTCATATTTATGTTTGGAATTATTAATGTATTCATGCTGCAAATTTAAAATAATACATAACCAATGAAAAAATGGCATACATTTAGAAATAATTCAACAGTGATTAAATTAAAATGACTTTGCGTTTTGAAAGATGCAATATCCCTTTTCTTAGCCTAAAAACTTACTTTATATATACCCTTCACTGCAGAATTTTACTAAATTCCAAACCATTTCTTTATACAACAACCAAAAATACACAGAATTTTTTTCAACATGAGAAATATACCTACATATATTACTCCCAGTGAGAGATAAAGTCTTGAGAAACTTAATTTCCCATAAAAGTAAAGATAATGCAAGGCTAAAATAATTTGCTTTTCTATTATTTTTATTATAAATTTGTATATTAGCATATCATATAGGGAGACTACATGATATACTAAAATTGATAACTTTGATCCTAACATTGTTATAATACCTATATCTTTGTGTATGTATAATAAACATATTTATGATTAGATCATACACAATATATGTGTGATATACTATGTATATATAACTAAAAGTTATTATGAAGTTTCTTAGATAAGTAAGGGATTCTTGGTTATATTATATAGAAGATAATATACCTAAGCATGTAACTTTATGTACCTATAAAATCTGCAACCTTCTCTAGTCCTAGAGGTAGTGATGAAGAAAAGAGAAAAAAAAAAGAAAAAGAACAAAATCCCTAGCATACTTTCTAGTAGAAGACAATCAATTAAAGCATAATTATGAAAACTCAAACATTAAACATTTTAATAGAGAGGCTCATCTATCCAACCATTTAAAATATGAACCAGGAAAAGAATTTGATGCATTAGGCAGTTTTAGAGAGTGTCAGAGCATTTTAACCACACAGAAAAATCATGCTTAGAGATTGTTTTGATGTACTTTAAAAAATTTATGTTTCATTTTTGGTTATTTTTGAAACAGACAGCCACAGATTAGAAAGGCTACAACAACAAATGAGTGCTTTCAAATAATTAACCAATAAAACCAGTATTAACCCAATTTTAACTAAGACATAACCAGAGGTCATTTTCATGTTTTCATATCCAGCCTGAAGTAGCTGAAATACTTTTAACTCTAAAGCAAAGTTAACTCTCTAAATATCGAGTTTAGTTTAACTCTCGAATATAAATTTAAACTAAGTAGAAACTAAGTAGATCTGAAAGTTGTATTCAATGATTTATTGATCTTGATTGGCAAATTTATTAGTAAAGTGTTTAAACCTTCCTGTCTCAAATATGATATAATTTCCAACCACAGAGGTAGACAACAGAAAAAAGAGAAAGCACTATTGGGGAAAGCACGTATGTAGCTAATTTAACACAAAACACTATAATGCATACCTAATGTTTCTAATGCAGATGTGTCTTCTCCAACATATATATCTCCAGGGGGTAATTGTAAAGAGGCAATACATTAAAATAAACTCTTATAGAATCATTAAACATGTAGTATGAGTCATCTATATTATTAATGATTTATTTTGAGTACAAAATAACAATCATAATAGTATATTATATGATTTAGTATGAAGTAAGCAACATCTTTTATTATATTCAATATAATTAATGAATGAGAAATATGTCTATACACCAATATTTTAGAGCTATACTCAGCAAAGATTTTTTAGTAATCCTTCCAGATTGTAATATTGTTAAAACATATAATTGGAAGGATTGGAGAGTTCCATTAATTTCTAAAACAATGCCTTACAGATAATGATATTTTATAGAATAAGAAAAAGTTCAAATTAAAAAAACTATATTCTCTGAAATGCTTTCTAGTAGAAGTATACCTTAATCTACCAAATATAATTCAATTTAAATTCCTGTAGGTCTTAATATCTTCATATAATTCCAGAAGATGGCGATATTGGTTGCTATAGTATAAAACACTAATGCTCAATTTAAAAATTTGGTTCTTCATATTAAAGTGCTAAAGTATTTAGTCAGTGAATATTAATGTACAACATAAAATAATGTTCATATTTCTCATATCTTATTTGTAGTCAACATTTAGAAAAACAGTAAAAGTACAAAATAATTCATATACCAAATATCATAATAAACTCTAATTTTGCCATGCGTAATAAAAAAAACCTTCAAAACATAAGATACATTAATATCGCAAGCATTTGAGGAATTTAAATTCATACATTGATTTCAAGGTTAAATTGACAAAAGCATATTTTATATCCAAAATTAAACTGCAAATAACCAATTAGAATTTATTTTCCAAGCAGGGGAAATATACTTAGAAGCTGGCAATATTTTAAAAATTCAATTCTTGTTGTTTATTCTCATTTAAAAAGAGCTCAGGGAAACAAAGAAGTGTCTGAAAACTGGTAACTGTGACACAAACGGTGAGTGGGTGGGACAGAACAAAATTAGGTCTTACCTCTTTTTCACAATTAATATGACTACGAGGAGGAGGAGGATGAACACCAGAATCCCAGCACTAATGCCTGCGATTTTCACCACTCTGTCAGTCTGCTTGGCTGGGTCTGGAATCACTTCTGGTTCTTCTGTTGCTGCTGCTAAATGAATCAAAAAAATAAATTACTGAAAGCAGCTAATTATCATAGAAAGGAAAATTATTCCCAGCTAAGTATTACTACAGAAGGACAATTTATTTTATTTGAATAAAAGTAACTCGAAAATATAAATATGGTAGCATGCTAAACTCCAACATGAGAGATTTAAGGTTAAGGGAAGTATTTTTTGAAGAGAGTGTTGTTAACATAAAAAAATAAAGGGAATGGTTAAATATTTTCCTTCAAGTGTCCTTAAGAGTAAGGACACAGGATTTTTAGCCAAGAGTATGGTGGAAAGAGATGAGGTTGGATTTAGAGATCCATTCTTTTATCACTTCATTCAACAAGTACTTCTCTGCTCCAATGCAAGGTGCCATGCATGACCCTTTAAGGTAGTGTCAATGGCATTTATCTGGGATACAGAGGGTTTTAGTGTAAGTGCTGGAGGTGTGCGTTTATGATATGATTTAAAAGATTTGAAATAAATCGCTGATTTGGAGGAAGACAAGAATAACCAATGGAAAACAAATTTGCCAGGGAATATTTCACATCCTCTTAACAAATAAAATCCAGAATACAAACTTGAAAAACAGAACATTGAGAAGACGAAAGTTTTTTTTTAATTCTTTCTGTCTCCTCACTTTCTTTCTTTCTCAAAGCAACCACCATTCCTCACAAACAAAAACAATTAATATTACAAATCTTAAACAAATCTACAAGCTCCAGTAAGCCTCTGAAGACATTTTTCTTTTATTTGCCTTGAAAACTGGCAGGGAAAACATTATTATCTACATTTTACAGATTAAAAAAAAAACAACAACTGAGGCTTAGAGATACGGAATAAATTGTAAATTGCTCAAGAACAGAGACAAAATCTAACACATCTTCTAAAGCAGCATGTTTCCAGGCCCATGGCCCCTTCTTGCGAAGAATCCATGTGACAAGAGAACAGGTGATTCTTAGAATTACGCATATTTAGGAAACTGCTTTAAAGAAGCCATCACAGCGTCAAGAGATGCTGGCTGAATGAACAAACAAGGGGATCCCTAAATCTATCCTCAGACCTTTCTAGTGGATAATTAAATTCCCTTTTACAAAGTATCCATTTTTCTATATTCAATCCTTTCTTCTTTAGCTTTTCTTCCAACCTCTTCTTTCACTCCCAAACCTGCACATTTAAATATCTGCTCCAGTGTTTCAACTAGGCACAGTCTCCTCCCAAAGGGGACTGACACAGGTTGTTAACTTTTAATTTATCCAAGGAGAAAATGAAAAAGAACTAATAAATCCAGTATCAGTATCATTTCATAAAATGGCAATGTAAAGGTATATCAGTAGGAAACATAGTTTGAAGAAAAGTGTTACAGAGAACACAGTTAATTCTCCAAAGTAATTCACTATAACCATCTTAACATATTATTTTGATAGGACAGGATAAAATTCCCCACGGACCAGTATAAGATAACTATAATTCTCAAGAAAGAAAAGCAAGCCTTCAGTTTGTTTCTTCATTAAGCAAGGGAGTTATCCTTTCTGACGACACTTGCCATATATCCAGGCTTCAGGGAATTTCCAATTTCAAATAGAGGTTCAGTTCAGTTCATTCACTCAGTTGCTTCCAACTCTGAGACCCCCATGGACTGCAGCACGCCATGCTTCCCTGTCCATCACCAGCTCCCAGAGCTTGCTCAAACTCATGCCCATTGATTCAGTGATGCCATCCAACCATCTCATCCTCTGTCGTCCCCTTCTCCTGCCTTCAATTTTTCAAGCAGCAGGGGCTTTCCAGTGAGTCAATACTTTGCATCAGGTGGCCAAAGTATGGAGTTTCAGCTTCAGCATCAGTCCTTCCAATGAATATTCAGGACTGATTTCTGTCCAGGATTGACTGGTTTGATCTCCTTGCAGTCCAAGGGACTCTCAAGAGTCTTCTCCAACACCACAGTTTAAAAGCATCAATTCTTTGGAACTCAGCTTTCTTTATAGTCCAATTCTCACATCTGTACATGACTCTTAGAAAAACCATAGCTTTGAGTAGTGGACCTTTGTTGGCAAAGTAATGTCTCTGCTTTTTAATATGCCATCTAGATTGGCCATAGCTTTTTTCCCAAGGAGCAAGCGCCTTTTAATTTCATGGCTGCAGTCACCACCTGCAGTGATTTTGGAGCCTAAGAAAATAAAGTCTGTCACTGTTTCCATTTTTTTTCCCCATCTATTATCCATGAAGTGATGGGACTGGATGCCATGATCTTAGTTTTTTGAATGCTGAGTTTTAAGCCAGCTTTTTCACTCTCCTCTTTCACTTTCAACAAGAGGCTCTTCAGTTCCTTTTTGCTGTCTGCCATAAGGGTGGTGTCATTTGCGTATCTGAAGTTACTGATATTTCTCCTGGCAATCTGGATTCCAGCTTGTGCTTCATCAAGCCCAGTACTTGGGATGATGTACTCTGCATATAAGTTAAATAAGCAGGGTGACAACATACAGCTTTGGCGTACTCCTTTCCCAATTTGGAACCAGTCCTTTTGTCCCATGTCTGGTTCTAACTGTTGCTTCTTGACCTGCATACAGATTTCTCAGGGGGCAGGTCAGGTGGTCTGGTATTCCGATCTCTTGAAGAATTTTCCACAGATGTGATCCACACAGTCAAAGGCTTTGGTGTAGTCAATAAAGCAGAAATAGATGTTTTTCTGGAACTCTTGCTTTTTCTGATCCAACGAATGTTGGTAATTTGATGTCTGGTACCCCTGCCTTTTCTAACTCTAGCTTGAACATCTGGAAGTTCACAGTTCATGTACTGTGAAGCCTGGCTTGGAGAATTTTGAGCATTACTTTGCCAGTGTGTGAGATGAGTGCAATTGTGCAGTAGTTTGAACATTGTTTGGCATTGCCTTTCTTTGGGATTGGAATGAAAATGGACCTTTTCCAGTCCTGTGATCACTCCTGAGTTTTCCAAATTTGCTGGCATATGTGCAAAGTGCAACACTTTCACAGCATCATCTTTTAGGATTTGAAATAGCTCAGCTGGAATTCTATCACCTCCACTAGTTTTGTTCATAGTGATGCTTCCTAAGGCCACTTAACTTCTCATTCCAGGATGTCTGGCTCTAGGTGAGTGATCACACCATCGTGAAGATCTTTTCTGTATAGTTCTGTGTACTCTTGCCACCTTTTCTTATTATCTTCTGCTTCTGTTAGGTCCATAGTGCCCATCTTTGCATGAAATGTTGTTCCCTTGGTATCTCTAATTTTCTTCAAGAGATCTCTAGTCTTCCCCCATTCTATTGTTTTCCTCTATTTCTTTGCATTGATCACTGAGGAAGGCATTTTAATCTCTCTTTGCTTTTCTTTGGAACTCTGCATTCAGATGGGTATTTCTTTCCTTTTCTCCTTTGCCTTTCACTTACCTTCTTTTCTCAGCTATTTGTAAGGCCTTCTCAGACAATCATTTTGCCTTGTTGCATTTCTCTTTCTTGGGGATGGTCTTGATCCCTGCCTCCTGTACAATGTCACAAACCTCTGCCCATAGTTCATCAGGCACTCTGTCTATCAGATCTAATCCCTTGAATCTATCTGTTACTGCCACTGTATAATCGTCAAGAGATTTGACTAAGGTCATACCTGAATGGTCTAGTGGTCTTCCCTACTTCAGTTTAAGTCTGAATTTTGCAATGAGGAATTCAGGATCTGAGTCACAGTCAGCTCCAGGTCTTGTTTTTTGCTGACTCTATAGAGCTTCTCCATCTTCAGCTGTAAAGAATATAATCAATCTGATTTTGTATTGACCATCTGGTGATGTCCATGTGTAAAGTCATCTCTTGTGTTGTTGGAAGAGGGTGTTTGCTATGGCCAGTGCATTATCTTGGCAAAACTCTGTTAGCCTTTGCTCTGCTTAATTTTGTACTCCAAGGCCAAACTTGCCTGTTACTCCAGGTATCTCCTGACTTCCTACTTTTGCATTCCAGTCCCCTATGATGAAAAGGACACCTTTTTTGGTGTTAATTCTACAAGGTCTTGTAGGTCATCACAGAACCGTTCAACTTCAGCTTCTTCAACATTAGCAGCTGGGGAATATACTTGCATTACTGTGATACTGAATGGTCTGCCTTGGAAATGAACAGAGATCATTCTGTCATTTTTGAGATTGTACCCAAGTACTGCATTTCAGACTCTTTTGTTGACTATGAGGGCTACTCCATTTCTTCTAAGGAATTCTTGCCCTCAGTAGTAGATGTCATGGCCATCTGAATTAAATTCCCCCATTCCAGTCCATTTTAGTTCACTGATTCCTAAAATGTTGATGTTCACTCTTGCCATCTCCTGTTTGACCACTTCCAATTTGCCTTGATTCATGGACCTAACATTCCAGGTTCCTATGCAATATTGTTCTTTACAGCTTTCCTTCCATCACCAGTCATATCCACAACTGGGTGTTGTTTGGTTTTGTTTCTGTCTCTTCATTCTTTCTAGAGTTGTTTCTCCACTCTTCTCCAGTAGCATATTGGGGACCTACTGACCTGGGGAGTTCATCTTTCAGTGTCCTATCTTTTTGCCTTTTCATATTGTTCATTGGGTTCTCAAGGCAAGAACACTGAAGTGGTTTGCCATTCCCTTCTCCAGTTGACCGCGTTTTGTCAGAACTGCCCACCATGACCTATCAGTCTTGGTTGGCCCCACACAGCCTGGCTCATAGTTTCATTGAGTTAGACAAGGCTGTGGTCCATGTGGTCAGTTTGGTAGTTTTCTCTGACGGTGGTTTTCATTCTGTCCTCTGATGGAGAAGGATAAGAGGCTTATGGAAGATTTCTGATGAGAAACTAACTGTGTGGGAAACTGGGTCTTGTTCTGATGTGTGGGGCCATTCTCAGTTAATCTTTAATCCAATTTTCTGTTGATGGTGGGGCTGTGTTCCCTCCCTGTTGTTTGGCTTGAGGCCAAACTGTTGACCCTCACCTCTTGGAGACCCACAGGCAAGTCTGACTCAGATTGAATTGCTTATCATATTTCAAACTACATGTTATGGTTCAATTCATCAAAACATGCATTAAATATATTGGAGATCTCTTCTTTCCCAACAACCACGTTAGGAATGCACATGTATGTCACTGTGCATGTATGTTTAAATATATTTACATATTTATGTATGTATACATATATATTCAATAAAAGCAGGGGGAGTATATTTCAAAGTTGGATATAAAACTACAAGGAATATATTTATTGTTTGCAATTGTCAAATTGGACTGGCTTGACACAGTTACTGCTTGAGATAGGGAGACAGAATGTTTGATGTAGAAATCTCTAGAAGAAACTTTAGGGCATGCAACAAATCATCATGATTCACGATTTAGAGCTTACTCTAATAAGGTTCTATGTTACACATGCCTTTCAGAGGGTAAGAATAATTCCTTTGTGATTTTCTGCCCTAACTCCCAGAATTAATCTTTTTGCAATGCTTTGGAAGATTATTTCTTGTTTAATGAGGTAAATCTATTTTTAATATAGCATTCTAATTCAATTAAACAAATGCTATTATGAGATAACTTTACAAGGATATTATGCTTTAAGTAGCATATGTTATGTTTCATAAGAATCTTCAGAACTACTAGGATCATCCAAAAGTAGACCACTCTCACCATATACACAGTATGAACAGCCAGCCTTAATACTAACTGCAATTAGTAATTATATAACAACAGTGACATGCAGGTGATGGCTAAACAATTTCAAATACAGAAGATGAAGAAGTTTTAGAAGTCTCATTTAATAACACTGATTTGCTCCTGAGTTAATTTAAACATATTTCCAGAAATAAAAAGTCAAATCTAAAAGTAAACTTCTGGCCAAAGATAGTGAAACTCTGCAGGTGTATTCAGTCTGCAAAGTAGTGAAATATTTATAATTTATTATGTAAAACAGTGTTACTACTTTAAAGTCATAGAATATATGTCCTTATAAAACACTGGGCTTCAATTAATATTTACCATGTAGTTAAAAAAAAAATAAAACAAAGCTTCTTCATCTGAGTTGGGTAAGACTGCTTGTTTGTCATGATTACAAGTCCTGTGCAAAAGAGCTGTTTGTCAATGCTTCAAATCAGTATAAATCTTGAGTGGAGAAGGCTAATCAAATTCTTCAGGAACATACGATTTGCTGGTTGTTTTCCATTGATTGTGAATCCTCCTCAAAGTCTTTAGTTATGACTTATTATTACCAACAGCGTTTTTTATTAAATGTCTGCATAAATTTATTACATTATATACCTTAATCACATGCATTTCTCCAAGTTTTTGCCCTACTAAACCAAGGAACATAAATATTCTATTTAAAATCATTCAAGCTTGGAAGATTCATTAATGGAAACACAAGAAGTAGCCCCTAAGTGAGCATTTTCTATTTTCTTCAAAGAGAGAAAAAAGCTATTACAGTGACTGCACCCCTGAGCCCTGTTCATAATTTATGCACATACACAAAGGCAGTGTGGAGCACCTTTTTCAGAAATGGTTTCTTTTGCCATAAATCTTTACCTTTTTTAATCTGCCAAAGAATATTCCAAGAGTCCCCAGTGTTCTGAAGCCAAGAGCAGCATAATTCTTTGGACAGCAGGAAAATAACTAAGGCAGTATTTTATGTTTATGGAACAAATTTATGAGATGCATTTTTGGGGGCAAAAATAGTTGAAGTAACTTTACTTAGGTAAAAAAACATATAAATACCTAAAAAATACATACATTTAATTAAAAAGAAAATTACACAGTAGCTGCAATCATACAAGTACAATCCATCTTCATGACAGATTTTAGAAATAGAAGCCTCTAAGTACCATATATTAGGTGATCTCATAGTGCCTTTAGAGACACCATCATACTGCAAATCCTCCAGGTATTTCACTAATGCTTTCTCTCCTCGTCAGTTATCATCTGGAAAATTGTTCATACTTACTTCCCAATTATTACTTATTACTTATAACCGGGCTGATGTCCCCCAGTGGCACTGATCAACCATCACCAACGTCTCTTATGACTGACTAGTTTCTGAGTCCCATGTGTACTTATTTCACACAACCTCCTGAGAGCATCTGACATTGCTGCCTACTCTGTTTTCTTCAAACATTCCTTCCTGGGGCTTCCACTACTTGATCATCTCCCAATTTTCCTATGATGCAGGCTTTTTCTTTCCAGATCTCCATTGTGAGTCCCTCCCTCATTTCCTTTAGAAAATAAATGCTGCTTTGAGTTCCTCAGTGACAACCTGAACGTCCTGACTCAGGTTTCCATACTTTTGACTTGGTGATTTCATCTGCTTCTATCACTTCAGTTGCTATCCATGCTGATCACTCTCAGATCAATATACAGTAGTCCCCTCCTTCCAATTCAGTTTCACTTTCTACTGTTTCAGTTACCTGTAGCACACTGTCAGCTAAAAATATTAAATGAAAAATTCCAGAAAGAAATGATTGGAAACATACTGAGTAGCATGATGAAATTTTGCACCATCCCAATCCATCCCACTCAGAAATCCTAACCATCACATCATCAGCTCTTGACATCCAACCATCAGCTTCATCATGGCTGCATGATTCAGGATCATTCTAAGCAGATGATCCTCCTTCTGACACATCACTGGAAGGTCAATAGTAGCCTAATGATAAGATACAATGTTTATGTCATTTATCTTGCTTCATCTTATCAAGCAGGCATTTTATCACCTCATATCATTGCAAGAAGGGTATATGCAATAACATATTTTGAGAGAGAGCTATATATCACATTCACATATCTCTAACCAAGGACTCCAATCTGAGCTCCTGACTCAGGTAGTCACTGGATTCTTTTATACGTCTGCATTCAATGTAGGAAAGTCACTTTCAACACAACGTATCCCAATCTGAACTTGTTCAGAAAATGACACAACTTTCTACACAGCGTTCAAACAGAAAGCTGAGCATCATTCTTGAATGTTCCTCTCTCTCCTTATATCTAGGGTTAACATATAATTTATCATCCAAACTGGAATGCATTTGAAAGTGAAGGGGAATACTCATACTCAATAATTATGACAGAACAAAAGGCAAACACTGGAATTGTCCTGGGTAAACTGGCATACACGAACACTTGACTTTTCTCCCCCTGATACAATTAACTGCAAACTACTACTACTTAAGTATCTCCTGTCCCGGGCGCTCAGGGCCGGTGCACTGGGATGACCCTGAGAGATGGGATGGGGTGGGGGGAGTGGGAGGTGGGAGGGGGGTTCAGGATGGGGGACACATGTACACCCATGGCTGATTCATGTCAATGTCTGGCAAAAACCACTACAATACTGTAAAGTAATTAGCCTCCAATTAAAGTAAATCAATTAATTTTTAAAAAAAGTATCTCCTGTCTCTACTTTCTCCATCCCCACTGCTGCTACTTAACGCTGGTCAACATCATCCTTTAACCAGATTACACGGAAGCCACGTGTTTTACCCCACAGCTGCATTCTCTGCCTAATGCACATCAAAACCCACAGTGCAGCGCAAAGTCTAAGACCGCAACTGTGTCACGTCACTCCTCTAGCTAGAGTTCTCTAAGGCTTCCAACTGTGGTTAAGTCCGTGAAAGCAGGGACCATGTGTTATTTTGCTTACCACCATATTTCTAATAGGACCTGGAAATGTGTAATAGTACAAAATACTGGTTGAATAAATAAAAGAATAAAACTAAACTTGCCTATGGTTGATCATAATGATACAAAGAAAATCCGCTGTCTTAAAAAAACACAAGGATATATATGACCAGGCATATACGTTGTTTTTTTTTTTTTGGGGGGGGGGGTTTGAGTATTGGCATAAGATGAACTTCTTATATAGTTTTTAGGAATAGTAAGTGACATAATGGGGCTTCCCAGGTGTGCTAGTGGTAAAGAATTCACTTGCCAGTGCAGGAGACACAAGAGATGCAGGTTTGATCCCCTGGTTAGGAAGATCTCCTGAAACAGGAAATGGCAACCCACTCCAGTATTCTTGCTTGGAAAATTCCATGGCCAGAGAAGCCTGGCGGTCTACAGTCCATGGTGTCGCAGAGTTGGATGTGACTGAGCATATACACACACAAATCATGATGGGGAAAGTTTTTTTTTTATAAACTGAAGCATGTATAGTGGAAAGTAGAAGTATTAATACATTTTGCTTCTTTGGATGGAGACAGCTTAGACATTAGCCCTTTGGGGCTATCATATAAAAATTAAAAGTTACGGATAGGGGAACTGATATTACTGAAAAACAGTTTAAAAAAAAATCTTAGCAGTCTATTGTATAAATATATAATGATGAGTTTTGTAAAGTACATGTTATTAATTAAATAGTCTGCCACAGTGGACGGCTAAGCCTTAAGGGCATCTTGAAGTATGCATTATTTAACTCAGTGATCCTTTGAAGTCACTTGCTTCATCATGTCATATGATTTTATGAAACTTGTCTAGTCTTAGATTATTGATTAAAAAACAGGGTCTATCAGAGTTTTATATTGGTGAAAAGTGAAAATATGTTACACCTTTTTTTTTTAAATGAAAACAAGAATATAGTTTTGTTTTTGTTTAATAAAGATATGGACATTATCTCAAACTTTCTGATGTGGAAAATAACAGTGAAGAAGTCTATGGAGGCTTTAAACAACTATGATATAGAAGTATAGATTAATATTATAAATATTTTAAATTAATTTCACACTGCTTAAGGCATCTCTTTGTAGTCTTAGAGTCTCTAAATTTGTTTTTAAACCCATAGTTCAAAATGCTACATAAAATCCTGAAGAAATAATATAAATACTTTTTGTAAAAGCAAAATAAATAAGTAATACATTTCAGAAACGTACTTAAGGGTCAAAAACCATGCAAAAATATTTTTAGTTTTATTATTTTTTACTTCATAGTATTTAATGAAGGGCAAATTTAATTTTGCCTATGGATTTTTCATTAAGCTTCCCATTTCAATTTAATCAATTCAGTAAAATACAGATTTAGGTGTTCTCTTACTTCTTAAACACAATTGAGTCTGTCTACTATGTTACCTCTGAAATCTGTCATTAATTCTTGATTGCATCTTCTCCCTAACTCAGATCAAGACCCAGTCACCTTGCTTTTTCACTAAGCCTTTCTGCTTCTCACGTAGCCTCCTCATATTTATCCTCTACATTGCCAGCAGAATGAGTTTTTGAAAATGCAAAGGTGATTAAATGAGTCCTTTAACTGTTTTCTATTTAAGAGGAATGGCAGAAGTTCTTGGTATGACATATAAGGCCTTTCAAAACGAAGCTATAATCAACCTTTTTGATCTCGTCTGCTGACAATTACTTTAGGGTATCTTACACCAGAATCAATTAAAAGCTTCAGCCACTCCTCAAATACTCAAAATATTCCTTATTCTACTCCAGGGGTTGGCAAACTGTGGCCCTATAGATTGCATCCAGCAGATTTTGACTGTAACTATTACATGATTGCAAATATTCAACTTTATAAGATAATGCCAAGTTGTTACCAATTTAACATACTCACAGCAGTGTATATAACCCTGTTTAAATTACATCTTAACACTTTGCATTATCAGACTTTTGTAATTTTTGCCAATTTAGGTCTAGAAAATGATATCTATTATGCCTTTGATTACTAAAATCATCTTTGAGATACTTGTTTGAAGTATTTATACCTATTTCTTTTCTGAAATGCTTGGTGTGCAACTTTGACCCATTTTTTTTCCATTTGGTTTTTATCTTTTTCTTATTGATTTACAGTAATTTTCTATGTGTTTATACTAATTCCTTGCTAGTTATATGTGTTGCAAATACCTTCCATTGGGTGATGTTTCTTTCACCTTATATATAGAATAGCTTGATCAACAGCAGTTCTTAATTTTAATGAAGTCAAATATATTAATCACTTATTTGAATAAAAACAATCTCTTCTTTTTTCCTCTAAAAGTTTTAAAACTGTGCACTTAATATTTTACCCTGGATCTATATGGAATTGCTTTCTGAGTATAATATACAGTAGGAAGGTATTTCAGACTGCTCCACCTTACATAAACATCCAGTTTCTGTGGACAACTTTTCAGTTGATCCAATGATCTACAAAACCACTTAATGCAGGAATTCAGTTTCCAGATTTTCCATTATTTCCCGAAAGGAAATGCTCTGTGCTGATATAACATGGTTTTAGGTTATTATAGCTCTATAATATGTTATAATATATCATGGGCATGTTTCCATGTGTAGTCCTCTCCTTCTGAAGTATCTTGGCTGGTCTTTATATTTTGCTATGGATAACTCCTTCAGATTAAACTTTGGCTGATAAGTGATCCCCTCACTTCTGTCAAAGCTGCTGTCAAAATAATCCAGCCAAAGAGTTATTTACAAATTTCAAAACTGTAGAAAAGTTCCATTTGATCTTTTGCAAATGGTTCTTTGTTTAGTTACTCTTGATGGCATCTTGCTAATCTTTGTGATTTGCATTTTTGTTTCTTTAAATATTTTGTACACAGCTCTTAGTTCTTTCGTATTCTGTACCCAACAACCCAATCCCTGCAGTCCTTTGGGAATTATTAAGATCTGCTTTTTTTTTTTTGCTATACTTCACAGTGAATTACTTTCATGAATGATCGGTGACCTTTGATTGTGAGTTAATTGCTTTAGGTTAGTCTGTGAGAATGCTTCAGACCGAGATTGATCATGCTTTCACCTAAAAAAGAGAACCTGCATCAGCTTCTGCCAGTAATCATGAGGTGGCAGAGGACACGGACTGCCTCTGCATCCGTTAAGAGAGTCAGCTCCATATTTTTATAACAAAAATATGGATCTGGGTTTCAGTCTCAGCTCTGTTGCTCACTAGCTGGGTAAACTTGAGGAAGTTATTTAACCACAGCTTTCCTCAGTTTTCTTATCAGTAAAAAAAGAAATGATAACGATACCTAGGTTCCAGGTTGAAGGAAAGATACATCTGCTAAAATACATAAAGTCCTTAGGACAAAACTTGGTATATAAGGCCTCAGTAAGTGTAATAATTACATAAATGATAATTAAATTCAGAGAACTCTTTACAAATCTAGATTTTTTTAACCATAGCTGGTATGTGTTCAAATAAAGAACATCAAATCAAGAGACGTCTAATTACAAATATAAAAAAAGGAGTCAAGTTGGAGAAATAAAAATACCAATAAATTGGCAGTCAGATAAAATTCTTTCTAGAAAAAGCAGTCATGAGGAGATACATGAATGAATGGAATCTTATATCCATGAAGAAGGAATGTGTTTCCTTCCTTTAATAAATAATTAACTGTTGTTCCTGGCATGTTCCTGAAACAATTCCAGCCTCTGAAGATTCATCCTGGCTTCCTCGGTGGCCCAGTGGTAAAGAATCTGCCTGCAATGCAGGAGATGCATAGGAGACATGGGTTTGAGCCCTGGGTTGAGAAGATCGCCTGGAGAAGGAAATGCAACCCACTCCAGTATTCTTGCCTGGAAAATCCCACGGACAGAGGAGCCTGGCAGGTTACAGTCCATGGGGTCACAGAGTCAGACATGACAGGACACACACACACACACACATTCATCACTGAATAAGACAGATAATATCTCTGCTCTCATGCATTTACATCCATGTTGTGAAGATGTAAGATATAAGTAAATAAGCATCATCTGATAGTGAGAAGTTCTACACTGAGAATTGAAATAGGGGATGAGACAGAAGACCACAGTGATCTCTTTAGATTCAAAGGTGAAGGAAGATTTCTCTGAACAACCTAGAGGTAGACAGTGTGGCTTTTCACTGAGAAAAGGACGAGTGTATCTTATCAGTAGCACAATGTATCAAATGCGTTATCTAGAAAGTGAAAGGGTTAGTCATTCAGTCATCTCTGACTCTGTGATCCCATAGATTGTAGCCCACCAGGCTCCTCTGTTCATGGTATTCTCCAAACAAGAATGCTGGAGTAGGTTGCCATTTCCTTCTCCAGGGCATCTTCCTGATCCAATGATTGAAACTGAGATTCCTGCATAGCAGGCAGATTCTTTACCATCTGAACCACCAGGGAAGCCCTGCCTTGTCTATTAACTAGGTAATAAATGGGGTTCAGAGATTATAGAGCTATCTACTTGATTTAAAAAAAGGGTTTTCTTTAAACCTCAAGTAATAAAGGTGATCAGAGAATAAAAACAGAGTGAATTAAAAATAACTTACTTCGGGAAGTAAAAAAATAAGAAGGCAAATAATATAAAGCTATGGCCCTGGGGAATAATAAGAAAGACCACATTTATACCAAAAGCACAGGAAGTGGAAAGTCAAGTATAAAATAAGGAACTACATTTTCTACATACTGATTATTACCTGTGGGACATTCAAGTAGTAGTTCCCTATTAAGAGTAAAATAGATTGAGCTAAGTATTACTGAGAAATAAGAAAAATACATTAAAACAGACAATACTGGATCATGTATCCACACACAGAGTTTACAGCAAAGTAGGCTAAAGAACTAAAATCTGAACCTTAATGTGAAATGTTTACAAAGTGATAATGTGAATATCTGGAGTTGTTGGGGGAAATAGCTTCATGATAATGTCAGTGATATTTTTCCTCCTATAAACTACAAGATGAGGAAAGTCTCTTCTTCAGGGGAAAAAATGGAATATTAAAATCCAGGCATTGCATTTAATTAAAAGGCAAATGCACTTGACATTTTTGTTGGCACGGAACTCAAAATGCCAGATCTGGGCCAGTCATCCAAATATGCCAGTTACAACACAAACGGCACACACACACACAAGTGTAATATAATTGGAAATAATACAGGAAGAAGTAGAAACCAAACAAAACCTTTATTAGTGCTCAAATTATAAAGATGTGACATAACCCCAAATAAATATGACCTGCTTTTAACCTATTTCTACTTTCCTTATTTGTAAAATGGGTTAAGATTAGCTGCTTTTGGCTGCTTTTACTTATGAATTCTACTTTCATTTTCAGCAGGTCATTTTCCACCAAGGCTTGGAAAATTCATTAATCTGGCATATCTCAGAAGAACACACAACATGGTTTAAATCATATTAATATAGGCTGCAGTGCAATTTTCTCAGGTGTTTATTTACTAAATTAGAGACTGCCTTAATATTGCACAGAGGAGCCAGATTAAAAAGTGATTTTATTTGAGTTCCAGCTATTCCAAGATAATTTAGTATAAAGTTTAAATTATTAATAAGTGTTTTAGAACTTGAGATTGGTTTTAATCCAAAACATCTTTTGGCTGTGAGTGAACAGATAGGAGCCACATTTTTAAATGGTTCTTGATCATCGAAAATTACCTAAGCACTGGCTATATTTCACAATTTCTACTTCTCAAAATATCTAGCAAACACTTACATTCAAAATACTTAATTGACTACATTTGGTCTACTTCTAGATGTAAAGATTTTTTTTTTTACACTCAAAGCCCTTCCCTGTTGAAACAGGACGCTCTCAATAGCAAACGTCCATCACTTCAGTGAGGTTTTTCTCGTTCTTCAGTCTCACCCTCTTCTGAATTTCTACACACTTACAGATCGTTTCTTACCTGTACCGTAAGTCACAGCCTAATGGAGGTATGGTGGAGTTAGAGGAGGAGTAAGATTAATATTTGGAGAAGGAAATAACAATGCACTCAAGTATCCTTGGTTGGGAAACCCCATGGACAGAGAAGTCTGGTGGGCTACAGACTTGGGGTCGCAAAGAGTTGGACACGACTGAACAGCGAAACAACAGGTTAAATTCACTGATTATATGAACTTGGGGAGGTTAGATGTCTTCTGTGAATATCAATTTCTTTCATGAAACAGGGCAATAATATTTTTATACATGTGCTTTGCTTAGTCATATCCAACTCTTTCCAACCCCGTGGTCTGTAGCTCGCCAGGCTCCTCTGTCCGTGGGGATTCTCCAGGCAATGATACTGGAGTGGGCTGCCATTCCCATCTCCAGGGGATCTTCCCAAACTAGGGATCAAACCCAGGTCTCCTGCATTGCAGGCAGCTTCTTTACCATTTGAGGCACCAAGGAAGCCCAATACTGGAGTGCATAGCCTATCCCTTCTCCAGGGGAACTTCCCAACCAAGGAATCGAACCAGGGTGTCCGGCATTGCAGGCGGGTTCTTTACCAGCTGGCTACCAGGGAAGCCTGTTTTCATACATATTAAGGAGTAAATGAGATAACCTTAAAGAAAGCTCATTAAGGTTTGTTTCCTGTGTGTTTCCCATTTGTGTGTATCTTTTCTTCTCTGTGGGCATACATCAGCATTTCCCTCTCTCACAAACTGTAGGGATTCAGGAAATACTTGATCTCCAAATCCCTCACATGTGTCACAGATTTAACCACCAACAATCTACAGGACATTGCTTGTGAGATAGAGTTTTATAGTGTAAATGCAAATAGCCTACTTAACTTTTTGCCCACTATTTTTAAAGGTATGTGCTTGGTAAAAATCCATTCTCAGAAGAATGCGCCTCGGTGGTGCCCTCAGCTTTCCCACACTCTGAGCAATACCCTTTTCTCCTTTATCCCCACTTTATTTTCCACAGTGACTAACCACTGAGAGTTTTTTGTCTGTTTGTTTTATCTTTTCGCCTTTTTGACATCCCAACTTTTGGTCCTTTACTTTTCTTCCCTTAAATTCTAATTCTCAGAGCCCTCAAACAAGTGGCCTCATTTTCCTTCAACCTTTAGTATATTTGCTTTTTCAGTGACCTCCAGCTCACTGAATCCACTGTTTCACATACTTTTTCCACTTACTGTTTTGAATTCCTTAAAGCTGGTTTCTAAGTACCTCATGCCAAGTGAGTCCTGCTACAGTCAGGGACGCCTGGCTTACGGAAAAAAAGAAAAACGTTCATTTATTCTGAAGAGATCTTTGAGGCCATGTGCCCCAGTTATCACCAGAACCCACATTAGGTTCCCAGTCCTCAATACTTCCTGGCAGACCTGCTTGTCTTGGATGACACTGATCAACTCTTCTTCCATTAATCTCAAGGTGAATTTACTCTTTCTCATGGGCTTTGCTAAGCCTTAGACCTTATAAGGGCTTCCCTGGTGGCTCAGAGGTTAAAGCGTCTGCCTGCAATGTGGGAGACCTAGGTTCAATCCCTGGGTAGGGAAGATCCCCTGGAGAGGTAGCAACCCACTCCAGTATTCTTGCCTGGAGAATCCCATGTACGGAGGAGCCTGGTGGCCTACCGTCCACGGGGTCACAAAGAGCCGGACACAACTGGGTGACTTCACTTCAGACTTTATAAGCATATTATTTTTCAGTCCTCACAAACTAACACATTTTCATGTTTTGGAGATATAGAAAACCAAACATTTTGAAGGACAACTTCTACAAAGTATATACATACTTGGTAGACTGCACGCTAGGTCCTGCCTAATCTTGACTGCTGGAGGTCACTACATAAACCAACATGCGCTGACACAGAGATTACAAATCTACATTATAAAATCCCACCCTCAGTGCAGTTTTCTTTAAGAACACTGAACTTTTCTGACCTGTAGAGAACTGAGTGGTGGGATCACCGGAAGCCAGGAAAAGGCCAACAGAGGTAAAGCAAAGACTAAAGTCTGGATAACCAAGTATGATTTGAGAAACTGTGATCCTCAAAGATAGTCAATAAATTATTAACATCATGTGCATATTAATTATCCCAAGATTCTTAACTGAAGATTGATTTCTAATTGCCTTGACAAAAAACAAACAAAAAAAGGTGAAATTACAAGTGAAGCGTCAGGTAAACACAGGCTCCACCCTGTTTTTCTTATTGGTTTTTGCAACATAATAATTTCTTCTATTTTGCAAGGATAAAGATAAGTCTCTATTCTAATTCTTTTATTTCTTCCTTTCATTCCCCTAGATTAGGTTCGTTTGGTTTACTTCACATCTCCTTTCCATATCATCCTGGATCTGTGAGTTGTCTCCAACAACCTAGTCTTGAGTCTGCAGGAAACAAGAGCAGGTATGTGTGAGTGCCTCAGACACGCTCTACACGCTCACCCTCACACCGGTGCTGCATCAGTGATTTCCAGGCTGCATTTACAGGGGTGAGCTGGCAAAATTCCACCCACCACCCTTTCATCAGAAGTAAATTGAGAGTCAAAAGGATTTCAATCCAAATCCACACAAGAAAGCTGGTCCTGTTCCTTTCTGGTGGCAAAATGAATGTGCCTTGACAAGGAATGTCAATACTCTTGTGAACAGGCAGTTCTCAGGTAGTGCAAATTTTTTGCACAATCATAGACATATTTACCTGATGCCCATAGACAGTGGGAATGGGTAGATCTGATTTTACTAAATGGTGAGTCCCAAAACATGCTGATAGGAGACAAATTCTGTCCTGGGTTTCAACTATGCTGTATTCAAAGAAAGAATATTCTTTTCTTTCCAAGGTGTCCTTATATCACAAGGGATTTCATAAAAGGAACCAATTAAGACACAATTCTCCCGGGAAAGGAAATCCTTCTAGTCATGATATTATAATCCACCTAAATTTACCCTCTCAGTATCTCTAACCTCACACATCTGAAGAAGCAGAATATCTGACTAATGATTTAGGGCTCCTGTTTGTACCATGAAAGGATGCCAAGTGTGACATATTCTTTCGAGAGTACATTTGATGGCTTCTGAAAGAAGGAGTGAGAGCCTGAAGACTCTCAGGATAGCTTTAAGAAGGAAGAAATAGGGAAGGAAGGAAGAGGGAGTGTCCTCAAGGAAAATCTCTTATGGAAGGCCTAAGTTTAGAAGCATGAATCTCACTTATGGAAAAGGAAATAAGTATACTCAGGTCAGATAAAATTCTCCTATCTATCCCTTCTTCACCATTACAGTCTTCTTTCTGGACAGGACCTTGGCTAACCATGCTGCTATTTGAATCATTTAATCTGGTGGAACAAAATGGGGTGGGTACATAGGTGAGAAAGGCTGTGCCTGACTTACTCTGGAAACCCAGCTGGTTTTTAAAATCTGTCAGCAAACTATGACCTTATAAATCTTGTTTTCCAGTCACATTTTAAAGGAAAAAGACAAGATTAATAATTCCCTGTTATGCTTGCAATACAATAAATGTATAAATTTAGTATCAAATTTAAAATGTGTTATTTTCATGAGATATTAAACTAGAACTACATTTTAACTAATTTCTGAAAACTACTAGAATTTATCAGAGAATTTACAGGGAATTTTATGCAGAACATCATGGTAAAAGTAAGCATATCTGACTGCATAGCTAAGTGAAGGAACTCGCTTCTGGACAGGAACAGACAGGGTGCCCAGCTATTGATGCCTTGCTGTTGCATCCAAGAACTCAGAGGAAGGTGGGAGTTCCTGAGACATCAGTGGTTTCTGCTCACTTGGGAATCTGTATGACCTAAACGTGTATTTAGGTGAATCCAGTACCCCCTCTTTAGAGAGGATCAGACAACCTCAGACCCACTCATCTGTTCTGAATTCCTTCCCTACTAATTTCTTACTGGTTTCGTATCTCTGGAGAACTCAGTAATATGCTACCAGTTATACTATTTCCAGCACCAAATTTGCCCCCGATGTATTTGAATGTTCTATGTTTTGCTATGGTTTCCTATTAAGACTCTTCTGAGAAATATTCTTTTTGAAAATATGATAAAAATAGAGAAACAATCACTTCTGATGTAGTATATTTTAAAAGAGAACCACTTAATCTCTTATTTTTGCCATTAGAGACCACCTCTTCAGCAATCAGATAAGTCACAGATTTTAGTTTCTATCTACCCATATTTTTCTTTGCAACATAGGCATTTAACCTACACCTGAAGTTCAAAGCTACATAAATATTCCAACTCATAACAGCAACTCAATCCTTTAAGTGTATAACATTTCAACCCATATGAACATGTGAAAATATTTCCTTGTAAGTCCTGTATAAACACCTGGATAAATCTTATCCTATTGTATTACCATGTACTTTAGAGCTGAAAGTCTATTCTAAGCACATGACTACAACTACCTGCAATGTAACAGATGATGTTCTCAATATAAGATTATGTTGCTATGGCATCAGTAAACCACGATTTTATAAATCCTCCTGTCCACCTTGAACATTTTTAAGATAAAAGAAACTATTAATAGTTTGCACCGACCACAGATATAAATTCATAGCAGGAGTAGAAATTAATAATTTAATAGTTTTGTAGTATATAAAACTAGAGCTATGTTTGGACTAATCTCTGATAATTCCCAGAATTTACCAGTATACTTTGTAGTATTACCACTACAGTTTTGCAGTTCATTAACATGTACCAATAAAAGGAATATGAGAGAATAAGATGTAACAGCAATATTTACCTTTTCAAACTAGTATAAGGTGCTAGTTTATTTCGCAGTATACTAAGTATACATATATCTCTGACATACGTGGAATAAATTCTACAAAGCTAGAGGAATTTACAAACCCCCTTAAATTAGATTATCTCAAGCTATTTTCAAATCCCCAACAGTGAAACAGAGTTTTATATTCTGCGTATGTGAACTTGGCTGAAAACAAAGATTTGCATAAGACATTCTATCCCCCTGAGGCCAAGTTTTGTTTTTTTTTCATTAGTTTCTATGAATTCATATTCCAAAGTCTCTGATGTAGACAGATTGTTTTCCCCAACTTTTGCAATATCAAAGGTATCTAAGCTGAATCTCAAAGGAGACAAGACATTCTTATAAATCTTTTGCTAAACTGTTGTACCCTATAGAGAAAGAAAACATAAACATATTTAAATAAAGATGAAAATTAAAGGTTTGTAGTTTAGAAAATCCCTGATTACATCCTCAAGTAAGATAAAATGCTGACCAACAGCCACATCGAAGAGAAAAGTTCATAAAGTAATTTCCCATCTATGTATCTGTTTCCAACTGCTGCTATAGCACAGACTTGGTGGCTTAAGACAACACCTATTCATTCTCACAGGTCTGGGGACCG
Source organism: Odocoileus virginianus (assembly GCF_023699985.2). Taxonomy (NCBI): domain Eukaryota; kingdom Metazoa; phylum Chordata; class Mammalia; order Artiodactyla; family Cervidae; genus Odocoileus; species Odocoileus virginianus. The sequence goes on along the minus strand of NC_069707.1, from coordinate 35,500,268 downwards.
GAAGTACAAAAGCAGTATAACTGGGTCAAAATCAAAGTATTGGCCTGGCTGTGATCTCTTCAAAGGCTCTAGGGGAGAAGAGGTTCCTTGTCTCTCCCAGCTTTGCTGACAGTGAGCATCACATCACTTCCAGTCTCGGCCTACGTGGTCACACTGTCTTCTCTTCTGTATGTCAAGTCTTTTCTTTCCCTCCTTCTTATAATAGACACCCAGTTAATACAGCATAATCTCCTCCTGTTCAGAGCCTTAACTTACTCAAATCTTCAGATATTCTTTTTGCTTATGAGGTAACATTTATAGGTTTCAGAAATCAAGACATATTTTTCGGTGGCTATTCAGCCTAGCTCAGTGGGTGAAGAATCCACCTGCAATGCAGGAGACACAAGAGACGCAAGTTCGATCCCTGGGTCAGGAAGATCCCCTGGAGAAGGGCATGGCAACTCACTCCAGTGTTCTTGCCTGGAGAATCCTGTGAACAGAGGAGCCTGGCGGGCTATGGTCCCTGTTTGCAGAGTTGGACATGACTGAAGTGACTGAGCACACAGTGCTCAGCCTAATAAAATTAATGTGCTTCCCAGTGTATTTTAAACAGTATTTTTTAAGACACACGTGTTAAGTAATCAAGAGAATCCCACAGGAAGGAAATCTAAGTGATAATGCTGAGTCGGAGGGAACCGAGAGGGCAAAGATGATCATTGGCCACCTTTGACAGCTCCTGATGTGGGTCTGCTTCTCATAATTCCCATTGTTAGTTATTTTTATTGCTAACAGGAAGGGAAAGTGAAGCCACTCAGTCATGTCCGACTCTGCGACCCCATGGACTGTAGCCTATCAGGCTCCTCCGTCTATGGGATTTCCCAGGCAAGAGTACTGGAGTGGGTTGCCATTTCCCTCTCCAGGGGATCTTCCCCACCCAGGGACTGAACCCGGGTCTCCCACATGGTAGGCAGATGCTTTACCGTCTGATCCACCAGGGAAGTCATTGCTCACAGAACCTCTTCTCATTTGAAACACATTCATATACATAGTACCTAGAGAGATAAGGGCCTGCAATGTACTTCAAAACTTTATTATTCTATATGTATATGCACCAAAATCGTCTTTCCTTTAAATCAGGTAAGATAACACAATCCAGTCGTAACATCTGTTTCTCAGCAGATGAAGGGCTGTATTTGGAAAAAATTTGAGAATCATTCATGTACTCCAACCTTATTTTCACAAAGCCCTTAATATAATGAAAGGAATCCACTACCTCACTTCCTCATGCTTCCTGATATATTCCAAACACACAATTTTGAGCTGCTGTCCTGCCTCATCCTTTTGTTGCAAGGCCTTTGTTCCTTCAATGTCTACCTCTAATCCATGTTTTCTATAATGCTTTCACCACTTGCATGGTAACAAATTAACACTTCATGTATGAAAATCTCATGATCTTTTAAAAATATCTTCTTAAACTTAGAATCTCATAGTCTTTTTTTAGGTCTTGATTATTACTTGTTTCATACTTAAACACACACATGTTTTCCCCATTATACTATAAGCTCTATAAAGGCAAGGAATGACTGTCTTATTCAGAACTGATGTTCTCTCACCTGTTCTGCACCCCTCCCCATCCACATCTTACTAGAGAGACTTCATAGTGCTGAGGTTCTGTACCTGTTCAACTGATTAAGCTTGTTCTCTTTGGGTAAAGTAGTTCTGACTATATGACTTTGCCTCCCCAGTAAAATTCAGGAGAAAGGTTACCTCTTCTTAGTAAAAAAGATAATTACAATGATACTGTTAGTTAGCATTATATATATGTATATACATATATATATAACATTTACATATAGTTCTTAAGGGTTTGAATGACTAAAGAGGGCAAGCTTTATACTGGAAATTGGTTATTTTAAAATAACTACCCAGAATAAAAATTATCATTTCAAAGAAGAGAAATAATTGTTAAAGTAGTCCATTATAGTCTTTCAAATGATACAATTTCTTTCAAACATATAATTTCTCTGGGAAAACAACAGTCTTTTAAAGTACATATTCAAATAATATGTACTCTTACAATAGTACACCATTTTAAAAGTTTCAAAATATAGAAGATCATAGATAAATTTATGTTATCCAAGCCAAGAAGTATAGCATCTTTATTTACTCAACAAATACCTACATGGTTTTACATGCCAGGCACTGGGGAGTTGTTGGGGATGTATCGGCCCGTAAGAGCTAGAACTCAGCTTTTTAGCTTAAAGGACAAAAGAGCACACAACTAACTGTGATAAATCTTCTGACATAAAAAACAGGATATTCTAAGGACACTCTAATCTAGTTTGGGGACTAAGAAAGGATAATTATACTGAGGCTTCAGGGTATGTGCCAGTGAGACAAAGATGATACTGCAGTCACAGGGGGGCAGCTCTGAAGAGGGCCTGACATAAAAGACAGGTTTTCAAGCCATCTTAGTATAGAATTGTAGTGCAGCATGGTACAGTGATTGCAGCTGGACTGAAATCTTCTAGCAAGAGTATTAGGAAGAGAAGGTGGCCCAGGTCCAAGTCCTGAGTAGTGGTTAAAAATGAAGGTAACATGTTGGGTAAGCATTTCGGGCAGGTTCAAAGGCCTTCTTGCAACAAGAAATTAGAGACAGCTTAGTGTGGCTAATTAGTAGGAAGTGACACAAGGCCACAATTTAACACTAGGTTACAACCAGATAATGCATGGCTTTGTAGGGCGGACTAAAGGCTTTAACCTTTATTTTAATAGCATTTGGAAACCAAAACAAGTAGTTTAAAGTGTCATAAACAGATCTATATTTTTCCATGCTCTCTCTGCCTATCACATGAAGAGTCAGCAGGAAGAAGGCAAGGGCATACTGGAAGGACCAGCTGTAGTGATACTACAGTGCTTCAGGCAAGAGAGGAAAGTGGCTTTGACTGAACTAACAGCAGTGGAGCTGGGGAAGAAAAGCAGACAGATTCAAGAAGTGTAGGCAGTGGACTAATTGTGTTTGCTGAGTGGTTGGATTGGGAGGAGAAAGAACCAAGTATCTGAGTCACTCAGTGGATAGTAGTGAGAGAAACTGAGATAAAGAACACTGGAATAGGGGCAGGTTTTAGGGGCGGGAAGGTCAGGTTAGTTTTGAACTTGAGTCTATGTGCCAGCAAGAAAGATATGACAGCTACAGGGCTGTAATTCAGAAGAGATATCTAAGAGATACAGGTCTGAAAGCCATCTTAAAACTGAGCACGACTGCAGCTATAGTAAAGTCTTGTAAGTGAATACAAGTAAGAAGAGAAGAAAGGCCACTATCCAAGCCCCAAGAAATACCAAAAAGGAGGAAAAGCTAACAAAACATGCTAAGAAATTGTAGATGAAAAAAAAATAGAAAACCTAACCAACCACGATAGTTGGTTATTATGGAAGAAGCCAAGGAAAGCAAAACTCTTGGCTTAGTCCTGTTCTAAGTTTGGATAAACAGGGGAAGTATTTACTCAAAGGTTATTTTTAATTGTTATTTTTTAGTCTGAGAACTAGAGGGTAACAGACATGTTTATTTGGCTTATTTGGACATTTTCAAACTGTACAAAAGACTTAATTCATTTGTTAATAGAAAAAATATATATATTATTTTAAATGTCATGCACTGAATAAATGAGTTACTAAGTATGATATATCTAAAGCCTATAATCCACTTACAGATAGCAACTAGAAATTGACACAGAGCATTTTTGTGGCAAAGTTGATAAAGCAGTTGATAATTTATCAATAGTTCTCTGAAAGTTTATGGTCCATGAGACTTTCATCTACATATGTGGTTGTGTATTATAATGATGAAAATCATATTATGTTTAGTTTGCATTTTTAAAAGATCTCTATCTAAATATCTTAGAATAACTTTATAGACTTGTTCTGCTGTTATTAGAATAGCCAAAGAATCAAATATGACACCATTTTACACATCAAAAAGGCAGCAGGAAAAATCACCATGTACTCTGGACAAGTTATTCTGTTTTGTTGAGACCCAGTTTTCTCAACTTGGGATAAATCCTTCTCTCCAGGTTTGTTTTGAAGATCACTGAATATACATTTAGATCACTGAATATATATCTAGAAGTGCTTTGCATGTAGATGGAACTTATATTAAATATCAATATTATGGAGTAAAAAAAATACTAGCATGTAATTGCAGCACATAATACACTTTGGTAAGATTACGTAATTTTGAAAAAATACTGTCAGCATTTTTTTACATAGAATGTCTTATGCAAACCTTTTAAAAATTATTTTTAAAATGAAGCAGGGATTCAGTAGTAGATGAGAAACTTATTAATCATTTGATATTGCTTCCCTTCCCATTGCAATAAATAGAACATATCTTCACAGTGAAACTGTGGCTTACCCAACACTCTAAACATCGCTCCATTTCACTCATTCAGTTTGTATTTGTTAATACATTTAATAAATATTTTGGGGTACCTGCTGTGAAAGCCACTGAGGGCAAACTGAGGCTGAGTGAGGCTCTGCCCTCATGGAGCCTGCAGTCCACAAGAGGAGGTAGGCATTGCACAAAAAATTGTACCTGAGTTCAGTGCCACAAAGGAAGAAATTATTCACTTCTTTTTCAGCCTTGACATATATCTCACAGCACCCAGAGAACTCTGGATTCTTGAAGGTTCTCACCACTTGTTTCATAATTTACGACAATCACTTGTGTGGTCCCACTAATGCACACAGCTAATACACACTTTCACTGAAGACAGAAGAAAATATTGAACTATCACCATGTGATGACTAAAGTATTTTCTCTTGTTCATCGTTTCTTGGAATAATGCATACATCATTTTTCTTAGAAGCAGATTCTAGTATCATGATTCCCCATAGACAGAACTGTTTGTCCATGTAGCAAATAGGTAACTAGTGTCTGTTCATTAGTTTATTCACTGAAGGAATATGTACATTGGGTAAAAATGTAGGTCAGATGGTATAGTTAGCCACATGAAAATGAGTAGAAAGCATGTGCCTTCAAAGAGTTCAATGTGTCCTTCAGGAAATTGTGTGCCCAAAAGTCAGAGAGACCTTTAAAACAAGTGTTTTTAGCAACTTCCTCTGTTGAGTGAATGATTACTTCAGAGCTTCATAAATGCTAAGTTCTTTTAATATATTACTTCAACTAACACTCACAAGAACTTATAAGACTGGTAAGCCAGGTATTTGTATCTTTATTTACAGATGAGGGTAAGTCACAGAGGATGGTATCACCTCTGCCCTGGTCTATCTGGTAACGCTTCCCTTACTGAAGTTTCTGACTCCAAGTTCTACTTATCTTTATCTATCTCCAGCATTCATGTGCGGCTTTTCTAAAACCCAAATATGATCCCACTATTGGCCTGTTTAATATCTTACAAAACTTTCAGGGAAAATGAAAATGATAATGCAATTTAAATTAAATAACAGTATTTAGCCACCCAAGAGGAAAATATATAATATGGGAGAAATTCATGATACACCAATAAGTAAAAGTAATGAGGAATCACAACTGCTACAATTATGGAAAATATTTATGTAAGCATTTGATAAGAGAAAGGAAACAAGCAAAAATGATAATAGTTAAGGATATTGTTTCAAGACATTCCATATTAATAAGCTGTTTTAATAATTTTTAAAGCAGAGGAGAGAATGAAACCCTGAAGAATTACTGATAGCTGACCCCTACTCTCAAGATTAAGTCTAATCCTAACTCTTAGAAGGCTATGAAAGAGTAGAATCCTTTCATAACTCTGCATCAACATACCTTTCAGCCTAATTTCTCTACATATCCTCCCTGAACATTCCATTAACTTTGCTCATACTGGTCCCTGTTCTAGAAAAGGTCTCTGGTCTTGCCACCAGCTGAAGTGCTATTTTGCACAGCACTGTTTTTTGTCTTGGCAAATTCTGTCATAATTATTAGCTCATTTGTCAGGCTCTCTCCCCATTCACAATCCACTGAGAGTATGAGCCACATCTTATTTTATTTTTTAATGTGGCAGAGAGTAGGTGTGCAACATAATTATGTTAATTAAATATTCTTGTGTACTTCCATAAGTGAGAACGCTTGCTCTTTGATATGATGTCTTGATAGTTTCTAATGGCAGGTGGGGACGGTAACTGGACTTCACTTTGACATTATCATTCTGCTCCCCTATTCTGCCAACTTACTGAACTAAGATTTCCAACTTAAAGTAAGGTTAGAATTGTGTAAGACTGCTTGTGACTTCAGTTATCCATATTTCACCGTGAGAACTTGGCCAGCAGAGGGTCAAATTTTTTTATTTTGCCCACTCTTCAAAATACATGTGAGCATTGTTTTCCAGATTTATGCCCTCCAATATATCACTTGCACTCTGTTAGGTTCCCGAGAAGCAGAGCCTGGGACAAGGATTTGGGCACCCATGACTGAAGTGAGTGCTTTCAGGAGAAAAGGAGAGAGGAAAGCAGGATCGGACAGGGAAAGAAGCTAGGTAAGACTGTGGTCTCAGCTGGAGTCTAACTTAAGCCTGATCCCACTGGGGAGAGGGATGAGGAGCATGAACTGCCCCTAAGGTGGACTTCGCCTTGAAATGAGGGAGCTGGCTTCTGTACCTGCTTGTCAGTTAGTTGTTGCCTACAGGCTGCCAGAGTTGGGAGGTGAGCACATAAAACCCTTGGAAATGCAAGTGCTTTGGAACCAGAAATGATTTTGAGGGCAGAGGGGAGTTGTGAGCCACAGGCAGCCAATACTCACAGAAACTGGGGAATGGGTCCAGAGACTTAGTAAAAGACAAAGCGCCAAAAGTGACAAGAATCACAAAAAAGTACAACCTTCAAACAACAGCATAGCTGGCTCTTTAAAACACAGACTATAAAGCAGAAAGAGAATTCTAACTGATACACATCATAAGATTCCTAGGTTAGCCAGGAGTGTTTCCAGCTCAACCAGAAGCTGTTCATATTTATCTGTATATCCTGACGTTATCTGTAGACGGTCCTTAAAACCTGATTCTTCCATTAGGTGATTGTGTCATGTGAGACATGGATGCTTCTTAGCTCCTGTTTCTAGCTGTGCATCTTGAAATTTGCTTCCTTGGATTATTTTAATCTTATCAAAGCCTCCATATGTGTGTCTCAGACGAAAAAGGAAGGTTCTTCAATTCCATAGAATCAGTCCTGCATGGTTGATCAGATAGTAACTAAAACTATTCACTTAAATGCAGCTCATTCTCTGCACAAAGCATGTGCACATCAGGTCTCCTTCTTATTTCCATAACTCAGAGATCAAATTCAAGAAAAATTTCAAACTGACATGAAAGGAGTTCTCTTCAAAAGCCGAAAATGTCATTTGTTATAGGCTGTACTAAAGTTTTTGCATGGAAATTGTTATAAACACCTGAACACTGCATGACTGAATGACTGAATTCCAGCAGTCATTTTGCTCCCCTAACAAATATTTACTGGACACTCACTAGGTAAAGCAAGACACTAAAGATATGTCTGGCAGATAACATGAAATGAAACTCCAGGTTTGGAACTGATATCATACACTGCCACATCATCAAAACTTTTAATAGCAAGGAAAATTTTTTTAATTAAAAATAAAAAAAATTAAAAATCCGATATAGAACCCCAAGAAAGGAAATAAACGAGAGGGCAGACACAGTAGCTGGAGCAGTGATAAGGAAGTTAAGCTCTGAGTGCTCTTTGACTTCATCTTGCCCCACATCCTTAAAAGCCACTCATCTAACTGGATTTAAAGTTTAGGTAACGCTGTTGACTGGTGATTTGGCTTAGAGCCACACAACTTGATTTGTAAAACTCAGATTACCTGATTCCAAAGCCTGGTACATTTTTTTTTTTTTCTCTCACATTACAGCTTAAAGATATGGCTCCTGTCTCCTGAAACTCTGACACTTGTCTGAAATAAAATGCACAAAATAATAATACAAGTGTGTGACGATAACACTATACAAATGCTGCAGAATAAATGGTGGAACTTCAGAAGAGGAGAGATGTGAAACTGAACTCTCCTGAGTCATTCTCAGAAAAAAACAAATGAAGTAACTTCAGTGTCAGTATAAAACTTCTGAATATACTATGTAAGACAAGCCTGTGGTAATTACTTTTTTGTGGAGGGTTTTGCAAGGAGGAGACAGATAATGAGAAAAAGCCAAGTAATCGAACCTTCAATTCCATTTTTAAAAATCACCAATGCTTCTGTTCTCCAATAACCCATTCCCCTAAATGTTTCTGCAATCAAATTGAGCCTTGCTTTCTTTCCTCATTTTCCTTATCTTTTCCTTTGTATTTCAGTTTGTAGATTTTGAACTCAGATAGCTTGTACTGGTGCATGCTAAGTTGCTTCAGTTACATCCAACTCTTATGACCCTGCAGACTGTAGCCCGACAGCCTCCTCTGTCCCTGGGACTTCCCAGGCAAGAATATTGGAGTGGGCTGCCATTTCCTTCTCCAGGGGATCTTTTAGATCCAAGGATCAAACTCCTGGGTTTGATCCTGCGGCTCCTGCATTGCAGGTGGGTTCTTTACCACTGAGCCATATGTGAAGCTCCTTAAGATAGCTTAAGAAATACTAAAATTGAAAGTGACTAAGAGATGTATCACCCAGTTACTTTCTTTCTCTATAAGAAAAGCGCCTGACCTGCTGGTCTGGTGACCTGTTTGAATCAAAGCATTCGAGGTCAGGCCTTGTCTGTGGCTGCACCTTTCCCCTGGAGAAGGAAATGTCAACCCACTCCAGCATTCCTGCCTGGAGAATCTCATGGACAGAGGGACCTGGTGGGCTAAAGTCCACAGGATCGCAGAGTGGGACACCACTGAGCAGCTAACACACAAGGACCTCTGGGTCAGGAGAGACACGCTGCCAAGCTGCGCTGTCTCAGCTCCAGCAGGGGGGGTCCAGCTGCAGTCACAAGGGCAGAGGTTCATGTGTTTCCTGCTCCTTGTGCATGCTCTTATCTGAAAATGCTACCTGCTTTTGACCTCCGACCTGTTCCTAATTTCCAGCTTCTGCAGAAGACAGACTTTGGTGGCTTCCTCTGGCTGCTGCCTCTCACCTCTAGCATGTAAACTTGCATCACTGACTCAATGGACATGAGTTTGAGCAAATTCCAGGAAATAATGAAGGGCAGGGAAGCCTGGTGTGCTGCAGTCCACGGGATTTCAAAGAGTCTGACACAGTTTAGCGACTGAACAAAAACAACAAATAGGAGTTTCACTATTTTGTTAAAAGTCTGTAAAGATCACTGCTCCAATAGCTTCATGAAGTCATACTTCTAGGAGGGTAATTCTAAACTGTGATTATAATCCATGAAATTTTCAACAAAATATAAAGGCCATTATTTATAATGTCTTACTCGCCTACAACTGATTATAATTAAACTTAAAATACAAACAGTCAAACTATCAGGTGAAAACATTCACCTCTTTAAGAGGATGAATAGATGCAGTAATTCTGGTTTCCAAGAGTTGGAAGGTTATGTAGGATCTACAGGTTTTTTGTTTTTTTTTTAAATCGGTCCCATGGAGAAAGGAGTCAACCACGCCTGGCGCAGACGTAGGTCTGGCTGCTAAAGGAATGCTGTCGGCAGTGAGGTTCACCACGTGAGAAGACAAAGCACAGCCAGGATGGAACTGCTGCACTTGACAACAGGTCTTATTCCCTGGGTTGATAAATATATTTTTAAATATTGATTTTGGTAACTCAGAGGTATACCTTGAACCAGTTCTAGGCTAGGTATCTTCCCAGAAAGAAAGCAGCTGAGTTTTTCTGTCTCAACAACTGATGGGAATGTGGGTGGAGACAATATGGGGCTTTTGAGAAGCAGAGGAAGTAGGAGGTATGAAGAAATTAGGAAAAGACAGAACACATTTCCAGTATTTCTAAATTGTTTCCAGTTGTTTGCATAACTTGATTAGTAGCATAGAAAAGAACTATTGAGTTTGGTACATGATGGGAGCATAGATGCCAGAGCTGTGCTTAGTCTGAAAGTGGGTTTTGGTGGGAATGTCTGGAGATACTGAGTTATACTGGCTAAAGTGTGGTAGAAAATAGCAATTATTGAAGTCAGACTTAGAGCATGAAAATCCAGCTGGCAAATCTTTCCAAAACGTTTAGGACTGTATTCAAACTTCATGAGATCATAGCTATGTTCACAATTTTCACCTTGCCAGATTTCTGAGGATTTTAGAATAGAACAGCATATGTGTACGATTACTGCTTTAAGCTAAATTTTTGTTTTATTTTACTGACACACAGAGTTAGATATTAAATGAAATGGTGGCTATATATTTAATGAAAGATTTTGTATTGTAAGGTAACACTGGTGATTAAAGGTCAATTTTACAAGTCACGAATAATATTATGCACAATATTGCATCTGATTAGGGTCTGAAAAATGCCAACGAGAACTTGAACCCCTCAGCTATCACATGTCTTCACAGAAAAAGAAATACTCTTTTACACATATGACCAGTTTCTTGAATCCAGGTACAGTTTTCAATACAAGCTATGTCCTGGTCAAAATGTAGACATGGTAAGCAAATCATCTTCAAAATTATGTTATCCATACTATTTTTTTAACATACAAAGGGCAGTGCACACACACACCAAAAAAAAAAAAAAAAAACACACAACTATAGACATTGTTAAAGCAATTAAAGTCTAAATGTGCCTTACTATAGAGAAAGGGAGCTAAGGAAGGAAGCTAATCCACTTCTCCTTAAGTTTTCAGAAAATAATCCAACAGCATAGCTATGACATGCATTCAAAATGATGGGGCCTGTTTGTGATCAGCAGCATTTCAACCAAGGTGTTTGGTACAAGCTTCCCTTTGGTAAAGGAGAAGAATCATTAAAATCTTCACTGAAGAAATATATTTACTTATTTAGATTTTATGTTTGCATGTTTAACAAACATGTTCTATTCATTCACTCACTCATTTCATTCATGGAGCTGGTGCAAAAATAATAAATATCCAGGATACCATAAAGTAAATAAGGTGATACAGAGATTGATAACAAAGAAGACAAGGCATCTGAGTTTTGTGAAATCTATAGGCTCCATAGATTTTAAAAAAGACCATCAAAAAAGGTTTTAACGCTTTAAAATGTTAACAGTTTCAGCATTTAAAACTGTTAAAGTTTTACACTTTACAATTCCTCTTTGGAGAGTAGAGTAGTTATGTCAGATGTTATTTTTATTTTGTTTTTAATCTGAAGAAAAGGGACTGGGAAATAAAAAGTAGATGGGCAAGATATGTTGAAACCTGAACCAGAGTTATGTAAAGTACTTAAGTCCTTAATATTTGTGGATTCATTTGAATAAAATTAACTTGAAGTGTTACACCATGAAAAAGTGAAGCAGCATGTATGTGAAGGAAATTGTTTTATGGCTATAAGAAGTTGTGTTTCATGGATATATGAGCTGTGTGACAAAGAAATAGTAGCAAGAAGAAAGATGAAAGTGAAATAGACATGATTTTGAAACTAGTTATTTAATGTTTGTGTTGGTTAGAAAATTTGAGGAGTTCTCATTTTTTTTTTTTTTGCCCCATAAAATGCTATCTTGCCACTCATAGGACATTACTTACTAAAAACAATCATATTAATTCTCTTTTCATGAAACATTATCAAATCCTTCAGTAAGTGGTTTCTGCCAATGCATCTTGACCCATGATGGCAACATAGTAATCATACCAGGAAATTCAGGTTTTCAATTTATGATATATCACCTGAAGATATACTTACTAAAATATATCAGGCCCATGTGTGGCATGTCTGGGTTCTATTTCAGTGACTCGAAAAAGAAAATACGCTATGATTCTATGCTCACAGAAGCTTCACAACATAGACTTCCATGGAGCAAACAAATAGAAACACATGTCAAAAATGTGCACTGAAGGTTATGTTCTATAATTGGTTCTCAATAGGGCAGTTAGTGACTTCTGGAAGCATCTAGGAAATGTGTAGAGACATTTGAGTCTCCCAGTGATTACAGCCGAGAACCTATAAAATTTATTTGGGGAAGGGCAGGGCAGTCTGCATTAATACATGTTGTATTCTGTGATCCTAAGAATAGCAATAAGCATCAGTATTCCGTGTGTCTGTTAAATGGTTGAGTTCAATCATTTAGGTAACGAAGTATGTTTTATTTTATTTCCTTTAGTTCTTTTATATATTAGGATGGGGGACTTTATTGATTACTCTAAAGAATCATGCATATTGGTACACTAAATGGATTTTGTTTCATGACAGTAAAGAAGGTTTTACAAAATAGTTGCTATTTTGAGGACTAGTTATTGTTTTGAGGACTATGTTTAGGAACCTCTGCTCCATAAAAATTCCTCAAAATATGAACAAAAAGAGTCCCCGGCAATCAAGGCACATGGAATGCAAGAGCCGGAGGATAACAAGTCCAACAAAACCACTGAGTTTCACAAGATCTTATTTTCTGTAGTGGCCACATAGTCCTGGGCGGGGCTCTGTTCAGGAGAACTTTGGAGACAAATACTCTTTCAGATAACCAAACTCTAAGACAGTAACAGTTGTGTAAAGAGCACTAACTTCATAGGTTAAGAAATGACTTTGTGCTCAGCCACTCAGTCATGTCTGACTCTTTGTGACCCCATGGACTGTAGCCCACCAGGCTCCTCTATCCATGCAATTTTCCAGGCAAGAATACTGGAGCGGGTTGCCATTTCCTACTCCAGGGGATCTTCTCAACCCAGGGATGGAACCTGCATCTCTTGTGTCTCCTGCACTAGCAGGCGGATTCTCTGCCACTGTGCCACCTGGGAAGCCCTAAGAAATGATTACCAAAAAAAAAAAAAAAAAAAAATTAAGAGCAGAAATGATAGTTACAAGCCCAAAAATAAGAGAAGATAAATAATCTTCATCAATGGAAAATGGCAAGAAAATGAATGTAGAAAAGTAGCATGTGAGTGCCTACTGATCAATAAACATATTTTATTCATCCTTGTTCTCCTGAGATTGTTTATACTTAATATACAGGATGACAAGTTCTTAATAAAATATTGAAATGAATTTTGGAAATAAAGAATTATTTCTAAAATGGCAAAGAAAGATACCTCATAAAATTATAAAGTTTCCTTGAAAAGGACTGCTAATTATCCGTGGTTTTTTTTTAACCCCCAAAATAAATGACCTGATTTCTTTTAGTCTTCTTCCTAACCCATTCTTTTTGGAAGTGAGTCTTGCTCACAGTGCCTCTCCTCCCCTCACCCTTTTATTCTGAACTAATCAGATTTTTCTCAGTAAGCAGACCTGTGTATTTGAAGACTCGACCTAGGTGTCTGATGCTGATAGCTCCTCTATGAGAGAAACAAGAGACATTATATACTAAGTCCTTTAAGTCATCCCAGATAAAGACTGAATTAATTTACATCTCAGGGGAAATTTGAAACTGCAGGCTCCTATCCTGAGGTCCCTCTACTTCCTGCAGCAAAGTTAATTTAGGTCATTCTCCAATACCCTGCATGAGGAGCAGCTGTTCTTGTGAATGAATCCAAATAAAATCATGACAAAATATGGGGCAAGTCAGACCTTGGAGAGTTCTCCAATGGAGTCTCCAGACTTCTCAGAGTCTCCTAGACCCTGGCCTATCAAGGCTTAAAAAGGTATATTTTAAAAACACAGGTAAGTCTAGTACAATCAGGATTTCACTACACATTTATTTCATTGATGTGTTTATGTAAAGAAAAATAGAAGGCAGTCATGTTTAAGACATCTACAAAGATTTTTAGCATCATTTTGGTAAATAAATAATCTTGTGATCATGGCAATAGATTAAGGCCATGAGCACATCATAGGTCAGTTCTAAAACTGAATTCCTCCAAAACTAAAGCAGAAGTAATCCAAAGTTCAGCAAGCGGATATATTCTTCTATTTTCTCCACACTATATTGCTCTAGATGACTGTATATATCATGTTGAAAACTGTCTTTCTTTCTTAAGACTCTTAAAACAATTATTATATTGAGAGTAAAACTTTAATTTTGTTTTACGATAAATTTCCATGTGGTTTTAACACTGATTCCCCAATCCGTGTTCTTTATTAACAAACAGGATATATAGTTTAGATGTTTCACAGCAATGTTTCACAGACATCATTATACTGAACACTGAAGATTTCAAAACATCTGGTAAACAGAAGTCAAACTGAACTTAGCTGGTGATGTGCATATTTTTTTAACTTTTTTTTCTGACTGGGTTATATACCTCTTTTAAAGGAGAAATTTAAAATAAGAATGTACTTTATGTATTTTTGTGATTATTGTGACATTTGTCTTGTTGACATTCTGCAAAGTATTGTGTGACTTTCAAATACTTAAAACTGGGTTTAAAAAAATTTCTTAGCAGTGAATTTAAAAACACTGAACATTTGCTTCTGCCAACAGTCTTACCTAATGAATCCCAACTTATTCTTGTGGCTCCTCATAATTTCCTCTACTTTGATTATTTTTTGACACAACTTGTTTGCTTTTAAAGAATAAAAGGTGTAGTTTTCAAAACTTCTACGAATATTGCCTCAGTCAATGAAACGACGTCTGAAGAACTTGGAAATCAGACTATTGGTGATTAGTAAAAGCATATCATAACACATGTAAATCCATGGCTGATTCATGTCAACGTATGGCAAAAACCACTACAATACTGTAAAGTAATTAGCCTCCAACTAATAAAAATAAATGGAAAAAAATAAATAAAATCTTATTCATTAAAAAAAAAAAAACGATTTAAAATCTACTGTAGCTCAGGAAATGTGACAAAACCATTATGCACTTGAAATATTCTGAAGTATTTACAGGCTTTCCCAAAGTACCAAAATTCAAAAAAAGGTTGGAATATTTGTTAACTTTTTTCATTAATCAACTTGAAACAAAATGCATCACATAAACTGAATAGCTAACTGTGTTCATGTTGCCATCTCTTCATTCCTCATTGGATGATTTTAAAAAACAATCAGTGGTATCATTATGTGGATCACTTAACTATAATACAATAAAACACTGTCCATTAGATAATTTCAGATATGCAGATGACACCACCCGTATGGCAGAAAGTGAAGAGGAACTAAAGAGCCTCTTGAAGAAAGTTAAAGACAAGACTGAAAAAGTTGGCTTAAAACTCAACATTCAGAAAATGAAGATCATGGCATCTGGTCCCCTCACTTCATGGCAAATAGATGGGGAAACAATGGAAACAGTGACAGACTTTATTTTTGAGGGTTCCAAAATCACTGTACATGGTGGCTGCAGCCATGAAATTAAAAGGCGCTTGCTCCTTGGAAGAAAAGCTATGACCAACCTAGACAGCATATTAAAGAGCAGAGACATTACTTTGCCAACAAAGGTCTGTCTAGTCAAAGCTGTGGTTTTTCCAGTAGTCATGTATGGATGTGAGAGTTGGACTATAAACAAAGCTGAGTGCCAAAGAATTGAAACTTTTGGACTGTGGTGTTCAAAAAGACTCTTGAGAGTCCCTTGGACTGCAAGGAGATCCAACCAGTCCATCCTGAAGGAAATCAGTCCTGAATATTCACTGAAAGAACTGATTTTGAAGCTGAAACTCCAATAGTTTGGCCACCTGATGTGAAGAACAGACTCATTTGAAAAGACCCTGATGTTGGGAAAGGTTGAGGGTAGGAGGAGAAGGGGACAACAGAGGATGAGATGGTTGGATGGCATCACCGACGTGATGGACATGAGTTTTAGTAGGTTTTGAGAGTTGGTGATGGACAGGGAAGCCTGGCGTGCTGCAGTCCATGGGGTCTTAAAGAGTTGGACACGGCTGAGCAATTGACCTGAACTGATTAGACAAGCAAAATCTTAAAAGACTGGTATCAGTTAGTAGTGATAAGGGTATAGAGAAACCAGGATTATAGTATACTGTTTGAAATATAAATTTGTATAATTCTTTTTGAGTGTAATTTGGCTGTAATATTTTAACATATATATGTACATATTATATATTTAATATAGTAAATATATTTTAAAATATTAAAATATACTATATAATATATATGTTTAAAACTTAGAAATACCACTTTAGGAATTTGTCCTATGACAGACAAGGTTTAATTCATAATCGCATGCAACACAAGGCTTTTCAGTTCAGTTCAGTTCAGTTTCTCAGTCATGTCTGACTCTGTGACCCCACAGACTGCAGCAGGCCAGGCTTCCCTGTCCCTCACCAACTCCCGGAGTCAACTCAAACTCATGTCCATTGCTTTGGTGATGCCATGTTGGTGATGCCTGTCTCTCAAAAGGTGAAGAATTAAAAATACACTCACACAATGAACTATCTGTATTTTCTAACTTGAAAATATGTGCAAGATATTTGAAGTTAAAAAATGTAAGCTTCAGACCACCATCTTAGGATGATGGCATTAAAAAAATCTATCTCTAGGTCAAAAGACAAATAAAGGTATGTCTCTATGATCATAAATAAGTCTGGAAAAAAAATCCCCACCTTAGGTAAATATGTGCAATTTTGTGTCTACAACACACAAATTAGATTAGTGATTTGTTTTCTAAAATCTGAACAGAAACACCTCCATAGTTTGCAGATGGGAAGATATTTGTTTAAATGGAATTATGAGCTAAATCCAGATTATAGCAAGTATATAACATAGACTGTAACTATCCTACCAAAATGAAAACGGAAGGATTTTATTTCCAAGAACAGATGTTGGTAGAGTTGAGGAATCTCCATGAGGAAGATGATAGCTTGTGATTTAAGACAGATGTGGCCAATGACTATTTTTACCCCAAATCTGGTTTGCATAGTAACTACATACAGGTGTCCTGCCCTCCATCCCATAACTGGCTCCCTTGAAGCTCAACATCTGGCTTAGTGCCTGACAAGAGAGTAGGCAGACAATAAATACAGTGCAGACAGACGACCAAATTGTCAGTGTTTAACAGCTGGTGGAACAGGTAGGTGTAGGGAATTAAGCAATGGACAAAGATGTAATCAAGGGATGGCTGCTGTTCACAATGATGATGTAAAACAATCTTTCTTTTAAAAAATCACAGATTAACAAAGTAGTTGCTACCATAAGCACTTCTAAAAATTGATACGGTGGAAGCCTAGCGTGTGTGTGAAGTCATTCAGTCATGTGACAGTCATGTGACAGTCTTTGCGACACTATGAACTGCAGACGGCCAGGCTCCTCTGTCCATGGGATTCTCCAGGCAAGAACACTGGAGTGGATCGCCATGCCCTCCTCCTGGTCCGCTGCATCGGCAGGTGGATTCTTTACTGTTAGCACCACCTGGGAAGCCCAGTAGCCAGCCTAGAGAAAAACTGAATTATGTGAGGTGAAGTGTTAGCTACATATTTCTTAGGACCTTTAGTTTTCTTTCTTTCTTATTTCTTCACACACACAAAAATTTCTTATTTACTCTTATCTTGAGTGCACTGTCAGATCACCACCAATGAACCACAATTACTTCAAACTATCTTCCCTACTGGCTGAACATGTTGGAAGAATACCTGGCCGATACAAAGCAACTTTTTATAAAGGAGTCAGAACTGAGATGACGGTTAACAGGGAGAGCAGAGGAAAGCCCAGGTGAATTTTCACCTGGGAAAAATAGCAGCAAAGAGACCAAGAGAGAGCGAGGTATACAAGAACTGATGGTTTCCTTAAAGGCAAAGACTGGGACTTTAAGAGGCACAGGTGTTATAAATATGGCAGTGAAAGTGTGAAAATGTTAGTCAGTCAGTAGTGTCCAACTCTCTAAGACCTCATGGACTGTAGCCTGCCAAGCTCCTCTATCCATAGAATTCTCCAGGCAAGAATATTGGAGTGGGTAGCCATTCCCTTCTCCAGGGGATCTGCCTGACCCAGGGGTCGAACAAGGGTCTCCTGCATTGCAGGCAGATTCTTGACCACCTGAGCCACCGGGTAAGCCCCCTACATATAAACAATTTCTGTTCCAAGAGTTTGTTCCTAAGTCCAACAAAGTCAGCCTAGGTGCCCAAACAACACAGTTGGCTACATAGTACTGTACTGTAAAGGTTTCAATACTTTTCACACACAAAAAAATACATAAAAAATAAACACAAAAAATAAAGAAAACACTTAAAATTCTACAGTGCCTTGAAAAGTACCGTAGTACAGTACAAAAGCTAGGATTTAGGGGCTGGTAGCAGTACTGGCAATATCACCACTGCTTTTATGCTTGCTTCTAGACATCTTAAGGCTTGAAATAAAGATACTGTACTACTGTACTCTTTACAGTATTGTACAAAAAGTACACAAAAGCACAACTGCTTGTAGAAGATGCACACACGTGATGTACTTCAGGCATGTGAACTACACGTATGTGATTGGATATGCAAACACATGTTCAGGTCTTTGAAAGTCTGCAACTTGAAGGTTTGCATATAGGGAACTTACTGTAACAGCAAAGGACAGCAATGAAAACACTGTCCTTTTGAATTTACAATATGGAAGGCAAGTCTACACACACAAATATCTATCACCAAGAGGTTTAAAAGGACAATCTGTGTATTTCATGAAAGGTCAGTCAGTCAGTAAGTTGCTCAGTTGTGTCCAACTCTCTGCAATCCCATGGACTGTAGCCTACCAGGCTACTCCATCCATGGGATTCTCCAGGCAAGAATACTGGAGTGGGTTGCCATTTCCTCAAAGGTCAGTGATACTTAAATTGTAAACTTCCTTCTGCTTCCACCAGGGTTATGCAAAATGTGGTGACAATCACTTTGTCACCTCCACCATGGTATTTGCAAATGTGAATTGCTGCATTTCCTAAAACAAGCACTTGGAAATGGTAATCTCTTTCCGAGTAAATTCAGCAGGAGCTCTAACAGTAAAGAGTAGACAAGGTAAGAATTAAACAAGATTCCAAATTTTAAAATTTGGTTGAAATTCATAAAAAACAGCAGGAGACAAATCTAGAACTGTTTATATGTCTTGGTGATAACATTCATTTTCTGTCTTTAAAATGAAAACACAATAAACTACATGTACTCAAGCATGTGGCATTTTTTATATCTCGGATTTGCAGAATCTGAGAAATTTTTATTTTTGAAAGAAATTAGGATTTTACCATGATTTTTATAAGGGTAATTGGTGCTACATAATTTACTTGAGAAAACTGATCACAAAAATACCCACTTTACTAATCTAAAAGTTTTAAATACATAGAACAAATTAAAAATATAATTCACTATCTTTTCATCCCATCAATCACACATAGTGGTCACTGCTCATTCAACAAAGATCCAATTAACTTTCGACTCTAATGCTGTTTATTAAATCAGAGCGATAATCTTTAAAGTAATCCACATTTCATTAAAAACTGAATAGAATACATAATTTCAGATACTAAACTGACAGAGGATAAAGGATACTTGTCTATTATGGGGCAATAATCATAAACCAATGCTCTATAACACTCTGCAAGTGTGTTTCAATGAGGCCAAACTGGATTTTAATCTCATTCCTACAATAGGATAAATACAGAAAAAAAAAAGAGAGGCAGAGTTCATGTTCCCATAACACTGCAATAAAACTAATGTAATCCTTTTGAAGTGGGGATTCATTCTAAAGACCTGTTTTTAATTGCTAAGAATAAAAAAAATTTAATTTTCTATCATTCAGCATTTGCCTTTTTCAAAATCAAAGGATTAAAACAGGGAATCAGTACTACCCTGCTTCATTTGCAAATATTTTCTCCCATTCTGAGGGTTATCTCTTTATCTTATGGTTTCCTTTGCTGTGCAAAAGCTTTTAAGTTTAATTAGGTCCCATTTGTTTACTTCTGTTTTATTTTCATTACTCTAGAAGATTATGAAAAGGAGGAGATGGGTAAAAAAAGATCTTGCTGTGATTTATGTCAAAGAGTGTTCTGCTATGCTTTCCTCTAAGAGGCTTACAGTATCCAGCCTTACATGTAGGTCCATTTTGAGGTTTTTTTGTGTGTGTGTATGGTGTTAAGGAATGTTCATTCCTAATTTCATTCTTTTCACACGGAGCTGTCCAGTTTTCCCAGCACCACTCCCTGAAGACACTGTCTTCTCACCATTGTATGTTCTAGCCCCTGTATTAGATTAGGTGACCACAGCTGCCAGGGTTTATCTCTGGGCTGTCTATTCTGTTCTATCAATCTATATTTCTGGTTTCATTTGACTACTATGCTGTCCCGATCACTGTAGCTTTGAAATATAGTCTGAAGTCAAGGGGCCTGATTTCCTCCAGCTCCATGTTTCTTTTGCAGGATTGCTGTAGCTATTTGGGGGTCTTTGGAGTTTCCATACAAATGGTACATTTAAGTGTTATAATTCTGAGAAAATGCTCTTGGTGATTTGATAAGGAGTGCACTGAATCTGTAGATTGCTTTGGGTAGTATAATTATTTTCACAATATTGATTTTTCCAATCCAAGGACATGGTGTATCTCTCCATGTGTTTGCATCATCTTTGATTTCTTTCATCAGTATCTTATAGTTTTCTGAGCACAGATATTTTGCCTCTCTAGGTAGGCTTATTACTAGGTATTCTTTTTGTTGCAATGGGAAATCAGATAGTTTCCTTAATTTCTCTGATTTTTCATTGTTTGGGAGTATATAGAAATGCAAGAGATTTCTGTGTATTAATTTTATAACCTGAAACTTCACCAAATTGATTGATGAGCTGTAGTAGTTTTTCTGATGGTATTTTTAGGATTTTCTATGTGTAATGTCATGTCATTTACAAACAGTGACAATTTTACTTCTTTTCTTTAATTTGGATTCCTTTCCTTTCTTTTTCTTCTCTGATTGCCAGGGCTAGAACTTCCAAAACCATGATGAATAAAAGTGGTAAGAGCAGACATCCTTGTCTTGTTCCCAATCTGAGAGGAAATGCTTTCAGTTTTTCACCACTGAGAATGTTGTTTACTGTGGGTCTGTCATGTACAAGTTTTATTATGTTGATGTAGGGTCCCTCTATGCCCACTTTCTGAGTTTTTACCATAAATGAGTGCTGAATTTTGTCAAAAGCTTTTTCTGTGTCTGTTGAGATTATCATATAGTTTTCATTCTTCAGTTTGTTAATATGGTGTATCACATTGACTGACTTGTGTACTTTAAAGAATCCTTGCATCCCTGGGATAAATCCCACTTGATTGTGGTGTATTGTCCTTTTAATGTGTGTGTTCCTTCAGTGAATTCTGTTTCCTAGTATTTTGTTGAGGGTTTTTGTGTCTATGTTCATCAGTGATAATGGCCTGTGATTTTCTTTTCAGTGTGAGATATCTTTGTGTGGTTTTGGTATTAGAATGATGGTGGTCTCATAGAATGAGTTTGGGAGTGTTCCTCCCTCTGCAATTTTTTGGAAGAGTTTAAGAAAGATAGGTTTGTAACTCTTCTCTAAATGTTTGATAGAATTTACCTGTGAAGCCATCTGGTCCTGGACTTTTGTTTGCTAGAAGATTTTTAATCACAATTTCAATTTCATTATTTGTTATTGGTTTGCTCATATTTTCATGTTTCTTCCCGGTTCAGTCTCAGAAGGTTGCACCTTCCTAAAAATGTGTCCATTATTCTAGGTTGTTCATTTTGGGGGCATGTAGTCTCTTATGGTCCTTTGTATTTGGTGGTAGTCTCTGGAGCTTGTGCGGACAGAGGATTCCTTGGTGTAGAAGTGGACAAACATGCTTAGATGGGGGCCCCTCCTAGCGCCCATGGAGGCCTGAGGCTGGCTGCTAGGGAAGGAGGTTGCAGTGGAGGCACCCCCCCCCCTTGCATGCCACTCAGCAATGGCACCTTGCTTCTGTAGTGACCCAGAGAAGTGCTTCTACAGCTTCTTCTAGAAAAGTCAGAAGTGCTTCTGTAGCTTCTCCTGAAAACATTCCCAGTTGTGGAACTCCTTACTCCTATCCTTCATGCTGTCTTTTCACAGACAGCAGTTGTCCCCTCCCTGGGTCCACTCTCCAAACACGACTTTCCATCACTCAGCCCCTGTCCACACCAGGAGACACAGGACTCGGGCCGGCGTGTGCAGGCAGCAGCACAGATCATGGGCACAGGTCTTACTTTGTCCTGCCTTTCACAGACCAGTTGCTGCATTTCCCACCAATCCTCTTTCTGCCCGAGCTGATTTCCCCACTGTGAATGGGCTTTTCTGAGTGTGGGAACCTCTACACTTTCAGTTCCCCTCCAGGGGTGCTGGTCCCTTCCTCTTTGCTCTTTTGGTTTTTTCCTTTCTTTCATCCTACCTGGTTGCACGGGCATTCTTCTTGTTCTTTTAGGTGTCTGATCTTCTGCTAGTGTTTAGCAAATGTTCTGTGATAACTGTTCCATTTGTAGGTGTATTCTTGATGTAGTTGCGAGGAGAGGCAAATTCCATGTCCTCCTATTCTGCCATCTTGACTCTTCCCCAATATTCATATTTCTACTGACAGTCTGTTAAAGGCAATCCAAGCTTTTCCTGTCTTGCTCCTCGAAATTTTTCCAAGCCTCTGCCCAATTCCAAAGTCATGTCCATATTTTTAGGTAATTGTTTCAGTATGATTCCTCTTCCAGGTACCAAAATTGTATTAGTTACTTTTTATGCTGTAACAAATTGCCATGCATTTGTGTGCTAAAAAAGCACAAATTTATTATCTATGGTTCTAGTGGTCAGAAGTCCTAAATGAATCTTGTGTACTAAGTCACTTCAATCATGTCCAATTCATTGCGACTCTATGTACTATAGCCTGCCAGGCTTCTCTGTCCATGGGATTCTCCAGGCAAAAATATTGGAGGGGTTTGCCATGCCCTCCTCCAAGGGATCTTCCTGATCCAGGAGTTAAACTTGCCTCTCTTATGTTTCCAGGATTGGCAGATGGGTTCTTTACCACTAGTGCTACCTGGGAAGCCCATAAATGAATCTTACAATACTGAAATTAAGATCTGGCAGGCCTGTGTTCCTTCTGGAGGTTCAAAGGGGGAAATTGTCTTTCTTGCTTTTTCTAGTTTAGAGGCCACCTGCATTCCTTGGCTCATGTTAATATTCTATATATAACAAGGTTGTGTATGCTAGCATTATTTTCAATTTTAAAAAATAGTTTATTGAAAAAATACAGTGAATGCTCTTCAAATTTCTATGTCTGCAAAATAAACTAGTAATATTCTCTTAATAGACAATTGCTAAAATTATAATAAAATAAATATAATAATAAGTAAATAAAGTTCAATTGGCTTCTTAAAACAGATTAAAAATCATCACTGGCCAGAAACTTCCCATCAGTAACTTTGCAGTTTTTGAAAGCTTCCCATTACTTCAGAATTATATAGTATACATACTTACACTACATATACAATTTTTATTCTATTTTTTATAGTCTTCACTTTTAAACCTATTTTTCTCTTAAAGAATAAAGGTGAAAATTAATATTTGAAATAATATTAGTAACTCAAGCAAAATTTTTCTTTTTACATTTTTTCCCATTCTAATACTGTAGCATAATTTAGATGGGAAGGGTAGTAAAACCTGACAAGAATACCAAGAGAACAAAGTTTTTATTCATTAAGAAATCAAATACTTCAAATTATATCTAAAGTATGTTAATAAAATAAAAATGTAGTTAAAAAATGACATACATTTAAAGGCTTTGAAAAGTGGAATAATTCTAGAAAACAACAACATTCACTCCAAAGAGACTGCATTTGTATTAGATATCAGGCATGGACTTCACAAATATAAACAGATACTGCCCTTACTCTCATAAACCTTACAGTCGATCTATACAGGTCTTTATCCTAAGAAATTTCTGAATAATACATAATTTGGAGACTCATTAGCCTTTGACTTCACTGTAGAAATATTACATTTTTATTCTACTACAGTTTTTTGAAAGCAGAGGGTTATTTTAGTTTTGCAAAGAAGTTGAAAAAATCTACTAGCGGTTAATTTTTAGTAACTTGTTCTATATTAAAAGAAAAAAATTTACAATGATAAAGTCTTTGACAGAGCACAAGGAAATACTGCTGCCTAACTGAAGTTAGTTCCACATTATAAGCCACTGATTTAAGCTTTACTAAAAGTGTACTTGTTCCCTGCTTGGTTTCACTTAGATATACTTTCATTTTCCTCATGCTGTAGTCTCTTACTAATATACTTTCTTGCAATTCCCTCCCTTCTGAGTTGAAGAAAAATGAAACCTCAAATTAGACTAATTTTTGAAAACGAGGACAGATATACAATCGGCTGGAAGGATGATGCACAGTGTTTTTCCCTTGCAAGAGAAAGGAGTATGAGCACCAGCAAGAGTAGTTAGGCATGCAGAGGAAGAACAATAAAATTATTCTCACTGATTACATATTTTCAGAAGAGCTGGCAGATTTCTCAAAGATAATTCAATCCTAGGGGCCAATAAAAGCCCAACCCCATCCAGAATTTCTTACTAGCCAAACTAAAGCATCACAGTTGACCTTAGATTCCATCAGTATGTGCTCAGTTGCTCAGTTATGTTTGACTCTTTATGGCCCCCTGAACTGTAGCCTGCCAGACTCCTCTGTCCATGGCATTTTCCAGGCAAGAATACTGGAGTGGAGTGCCATGTCCTACTCCAGGGGTCATCCCAACCCAGGGATCGAACCCACATCACTTGCAACTCCTGCACTGGCAGGCAGATTCTTCACATTAGCAGCACCAGGGAAGCACCTCCATCAGCATAAAAGTCAGTGTAAGCAGATCTGAACATTTCTTTCTGATGCTTTACTATTTCCTTCCACATATACCTGGCAAAATATAAAGCATCTTTGTACAATTTAAGAAACTAGGGTTAAGATTTTAGAGCCTGAGACCCAATTAAGCATATTTTTTTCTACAGACCTCACTCCTACTTTCAAATCCCCCTTTGTTGCAGTTGGAAAGATAAAGCACAAGAGTGCAATTTAAGAGCTGAGATTGTTGAGATTTGCTCAAGTTTATCTGTGATAAATATGGTGGGAATGAATTCAGTCAAAAAGATTCTACACACATGGTACAACCAAATGGAGCTTCTATGGTATTACTGTAACTTCTTGACAGACTTAGAGTTCTTTTTCTTCTCATGCTTGTTATTTCTGAATGCCTGATCACTTAAAAAAGCACTTTTACCCATCTGCACACTCAGAGAAAAGGGCACCAATGAAAAATTTGACAAAAGCAGCATAAGACAAAATTAAAACTATAAAGCAAATTCCTTTTTAAAAAAACTAATCTTATCCAGTAATTAGAGGAAAGATAGCAAAGGAAGGAAGAAAGAATAAAGTAAATAAAATATCACCAGAATTTATATATTTTGTCATATATTATTAATAAAATCTATCCACACCTACACTTTTGTGACAAGTAAATTTTTCTTAATATTGGAATGCACGCTTAATATGTATGATAGCACTGAAGTCATATTATTTTGAGGGATTAGCAAAGATCTATATTATCATTGTTTAACATAAGTAATACTCTGAATTAATAATGATCTGATTTAGACCATTCCCGGGATGGAAACTTGCAAGAGTTAAACGAACACTTTTAACAATTACAGGTCAACTTTGGGTTTATCAAAAGAACATATAAGCTGATACTAGATAAATGGGTGAGTGGAGATATGCTTAATTGAGTGGTTGGAATTCTCTTCCCATAGCTTCTCGGAGAACCATGTAGGTTCCTCCTTCCCAGCTCTCAGGGACTCAGTTAGGATAAATCCTACCAAAGTACCTACATCCAGGAGGCAAATGGATTCCTGATACTCTATAAAGAAAGCTGAGTGCCAAAGAATTGATGCTTTTGAACTGTGGTGTTGGAGAAGGCTCTTGAGAGTCCATTGGAAAGCAAGGAGATCCAACCAGTCCATCCTAAAGGTAATCAATCCTGAATATTCATTGGAAGGACTGATGCTGAAGCTGAAACCCCAATACTTTGGGCACCTGATGCGAAGAGCTGACTCATTTGAAAATACCCTGATGCTGGGAAAGACTGAAGGCAGGAAGAGAAGGGGGCAACAGAGGATGAGATGGTTGGACGGCATCATCGACTCGAGAGATATGAGTTTGAGTAAACTCAAGGGAGTTGATGATGGACAGGAGGCCTGGCGTGCTGCAGTCCATGGGGTCACAAAGAGTTGGACATGACTGAGTGACTGAACTCAACTGAACTGAACTGATACTCTTGACTGACACCTAATAAAAGATTCCATACTTTTAAATGTCAATTTTATTTTTCACTACTATTACTAAGGGAATATAAAAACCAAACGTCAGTTTAGATAATACCTGCTGCAAGTAGATTACCCGCCACTAGTGGTTTTGATAATAAGGACATTTATTTTTTTCACATTTAAATATACAGTTTAAGGAGTTCTCGCAATGGGTAGCTCAGCTCAGAGTTGTTAGGTCTCTGAGTTGGCTTGTTTTCTTTGTTGTTCTCCTCTTGTTAGCCAGTTTGGCTCTCCACTTTTTAAATATCACACCCTTGAAACATAATGCTCATGATAAGATGGGTGGGTTGGTGGTTGACTTTGCCATCTCTCCTAAAATTCAGCAAGAAAACATTTTCTTAGAAGTCCAGTGATTGATCTCAAAGTGTGATCATCTGAGTAGTAGTAGAATCAGTGTTGGCATAAGCTTGTGAGAAATGCACATTCTTGGGCCTCTCTCTAGGCCTACTGATTCAGAAACTCTGGAGCTGATGCCCAACAATCCATTTTTAGAAGCCCTCCAGGTTGTTCTGACTCAAGATAAAGTATGTTGTTGTTGTTCAGTACTCATTCAAGTCCGACTCTTCACAACCCCATGGACTGCAGCACACCGGTCTTCCCTGTCCTTCACCAACTCCTGGAGCTTGCTCAAACTCATGCCCATTGAGTCACTTACCATTCAACCATCTCATCCTCTGTCGTCCCCTTCTCCTCCTGCCTTTAATCTTTCCCAGCATCAGGGTCTTTTCTAATGAGGTGGCTCTTCGCATCAGGTGGCCAAAGTATTGGAGTTTCAGCATCAATCCTTCCAATGAACACCCAGGACTGATCTCCTTTAGGATGAACTGGTTGGGTCTCCTTGCAGTCCAAGGGACTCTCAAGAGTCTTCTCCAATACCACAGCTCAAAAGCATCAATTCTTCAGCGCTCAGCCTTCTTTATGGTACAACTCTCACCTCCATACATGACCATTGGAAAAACCATAGCTTTGACTATATGGCCCTTTGTCGGCAATCACTAATTAAGACCAATCTGATCCATGCCCTGAGGCTGAGGCCACCTTCCCTCCGCTGGGAGGACAGCTCTCCCCTGCATGGATCCCTCCCTTCTTTCCTTTGCCTGAACAGAGTTTCTTTCTCTGATGTTGTTGTTCAGTCTCTCAGTTGTGTCCGATTCCTTGAAACCCCGTGGACTACAGCACACGAGGCTTTGCTGTCCTTCACCATCTCCCGGAGCTTGCTTAAACTCACGTCCACTGAGTCGGTGATACCATCCAATCATCTCTTCCTCTGTTGTCCTTCTTTCTCTGATAAATGTACACAAAATAGCAATGCCCTAGACACACGTTCCCTCATCCCCTACTCTCACCACATCACATATGTGTTTCTGTCTGCTGTGTTTCCCTCTACTGGAATTTAAGTTCACAGAAGTTAGAACTTTGTCTATATTTATTCACTGCTCTGTCCCCAGAACCTAGAATTTTTGGTGTATAACAGGTGTTAGATAAATGCTAGATATATGGCTGGCATATTGATATCCAAATGAAATTGGAATAAGTCAAAGAATGGTTAATGGGTAGACAAACAGTAGTTTGCCAAAGCAAACTACTTACAAATAGAGATCTGGAATAAAATCATTCCTGACTTAAAACTTAAGTGTTTGTTATAATGTAAAAAAATAGCTATATTTCAGTAACTTAAGAAAAGAAACCCCTTTCTCACCTTAAATGCTCTGTTCCAATAAATTTACTTATACTACACTTTTCTGTTTTATCAGATTTGATACCTTTTATTGGAATGGACAGATTTAATCAACATAAAATCCACCATAAAATTAAAAATTTAAGTTGCCAGTTTTCTTCTAGAAAACCAGAAATTCATCTGACAGAAAACTGAACGAAATATAGGTTCAAAGTGTAAATTAAATTACTTATATAAACAGATGATAATACTTTCAATTTCATATACTATTGGACTTACTTCTTAGTTTTATTCTAGGGAATTATTTGATACCTTGATTACTCATCAATGCTTGCTTGCCTGTAGAATAATTTTATGTAAACGAGTACATGGTTCCATAAATGGTTATTTCATATTGATAACATTTTAAATGATATAATATTCTAGTGTTACCTTAACACAGATAAAACATATTTCCAGAGAAGCACTTCTGAAAATCCATTGAGTAATTTCTATTATAATTTGTATATGATTTTCATATTTAAATCTGACCATGAGAAAAAAATAAAATTATCATGTTATACATTCTTTTTGGTACCATGGCACCAGATTCTCAGCTGCTAATTTAAAAATAATTTTGTGGGCATATACCAATTTAGACCATTATATGTAATTATAAGTAAAAACACAGAAAGAAAACCGATAGCAGCCTAAAACAGTGATGCTTCAGTGATCCGAGAGACTTGTGCCTATACATGCTGAGTTTTCAGGTTGCACAATGCTCTTCACTGGACAAGTGACTTTTTAAGGTTGCCTCCTTTTCTTAATGTACCACAGGAACCTTTCCAGAGACTTATTCTCCTTTTTGCTTTTCAAAGATTAACACTGGACTAAATTCCTTTCCACAAATTTATACTTTTGGCTTTGGATATGCTATTTGATAAATGGTAGGACTTTCAAGATTTCCAGTGCAATTTATATTAAATTCTTCGACTCCATTCCTGACATATATTGTTTCAATGACTTCTTAACCTAAATGTGAGTCAGAGAGCAGGATCAATGATCCCAACAGCAACGACCCTAGCTCCCAGAACACTTCTTTTGTCTCATAAAATATATTCATATCACTACTTATTTTAGACATTATGACATTGATTATACATATTTTCTCTACCAGTCAAGTAAACACCTGTTTTCTCTTTATGTGCTGCCTTTAGATGTGACTTCTGAGAAGGCAGGAAACACAGGATGTTTTTTAGAATAATTTTCACAAGTCAAAATATTTTCACAATGATTGTGCTGTTCTAGTGTATGGGCTAGTTGCTCTTGGCTTTTAAATTCTTTCACATTTCCCGAAAGAATTTCCAGTGTCCTAAGTCAGTATAGTGCACACAATTTTAAGTATATAGTTTAATAGGTTTTTGCATATATATACTAGACACCTGTGAAATATCCAATCATCCCTTGCCCAGAAGTTTCCTTCATCCCTCCCTAATCAATATGGTTACGTCATTTAGTGAGTGTATCTTCAAAATGCCTTGCTGCAAAAATTTTAGTTTTCATACTGAAAAATTTTATATACCATAGCTGAGTATACTTGTGTGCTGTGAAACTCTGCAGGACAGGAATAGAGACGCAGACACAGAGAAAAGACTTGTGGACACAGCGGGGGAAGGAGAGAGTGGAACAAATTGAGAAGGTCGCACTGAAACATAGACATTACCATATGTAAAACAGCCAGCTAGTGGGAAGTGGCTGAATAACACAGGGAGATCAAGCGGGAACTCTGTGACAACCAGAGGGGTGGGGCAAGTTGGCGGGTGGCAGGGAGAGTCAAGCGGAAAGGGATATATGTATATTTATGGCTGATTCGCATGGCTGTGTGGCAGAAACCAGTACAACATTGTAAAGCAGTTATTCTCCAATAATCATAAAAACATAGTCAGGTAAGTTAATTTTACCTTAATAGTGTGTTTTTTTCCTATGTAAAAAAATGCTAAATGACTATAGTAATTATGGTGATGATAAAATATCAGTTAACTCTTAACTCACAGTTATACTAAGCATGATTCAGGCATTTCATATATACACACTTCTTTGGGTAGGTACTCTAACATTCTTATTTTTAGAATGAGAATTTTATTTTGTTCAACTTAAAAGGACAGTAAGAAGGGGCAAAGGCAGGATTTGAACCCATTAGTCTGGGGCCAGATTTCTTTCACTCGAGGAACAATACTGTCAGCCTGAGACCCAGAAGCACAGCAGGGTTGGATTTCTAGGCAAAGAAGAAATCCCCATAAATAGGCCATATCTTATTACTTCTGAGTCTCTGGCAAATATTCTATGCCACATGGTAAACCTGATTTCCATAATCTCAACTCTCCTGCAGTCAAAATATCATATGCTAATGGTCATCATAATTTTATTTATATTGAGTGAGGGACAAAATAACACTTAAGCATATATAAATGCAAATAGTTAGCTGAACAAGAAAACTTAAAATTTTAGAATCATTTATGGCTCAGGTGGTAAAGAATCAGCCTGCAATGTAGGAGATGCAGGTTCAATCCCTGGGTCAGGAAGGTCCCCTGGAAAATGGAATGGCTACCCACTCCAGTATTCTCACCTGGAAAATCCCATGGACAGAGGAGCCTGTTGGGCTGCAATCCACAGGACTACAGAGTTGGACTGAGTGACTAACACTAATATGCAGATTTAAAAAACTTCCTGAAGGCTGATATGAGACCATTTTACATTTCTGGTTTTGTTTTAAATCTGAAAAACTTAGAACCTAAATGCCTTCTGCTATTATATTCTAAAAATTTCAATTTTAACTCTTGATACATATGCCAAGTTTTTAAAATAAATGCCTATACACTTCATACATCTATGTATGCATTCTCTTTTCCTTCATTTAAGTTTGCTTTATTTTTAAAAATATCATGAGGAATCCTAGTATTTGAATTGAAAAGTGTATATTACTTTCTCTTCTGTGAAGCTTTTTTATTACTCCTCATGAGTCAAGGGAAAAGTCTTTTGTTATTGCCTTTACAAATCAAGAGTAAAAAACAAATGCTTAATTGAGCAGATTGATGATTAGATGGAGAAAAATGATGAAAGGAAAGACGCCAGCACAAACAGAATATGGCCATTCATGTTTTACTCTAAATGAATCAACTACTGCTATGAATGGGGACCTAATACTCATTCTGGCAGCAAACCACCCAGAGCCTCAGCCCTCTGTGGAGCCCCGTGTCTGCGCGGACAGCTTTCCTCATTTCTCCTCCTGGAACACACCAGGCAGCTCTCTTTTCCTGTTGGCACAGTCACGTAACTCTTAAATGCAGGGTTATAAACACAGTGGAGTACAGGGGACTTTTTCCCACTCTGAGCTCCAAATACTCATGCAAAGATGAAAACGCTCTCTCTTAAAGAAACAAGGTAACTAAACTATAATATGCAGTCAGGAGAAACAGCCCTGGCTGTTCCCAGACCTAATTTCTTGGCAAAACTTGGATTAAAAAATTTTTTCTTTAATAAAAAGGGAAAGAATCTTCAATTCAACTACACTACTGATATGGACCTGTTTCCATCCTTACCCTTACATATGCCTAGACTAGCTCAGTCTTTTGTGTTTAATTGTCTACAACCAAAAGTAAGAGGTTGTTAAATAAGGAATTTGCTGTTTCGAGCAGATATTGCTGAAGTTTTCATAGTGTGTTGGCTAATCAGCAGCACAAGACCTCTCAGACATTAACATGGCAGAAACAAACCCTCCTGAAGTTTTCTAAACCCTTCTTATTGTCATAGCAAGATTCCTCCAGTCAAGTATTAGAAGATGAAAAGTGGCACAGCATTACTTGTTAAAGACACCCAAGTGAGTCAGAAAACTTGGCTGGCAGTTTACCTGGGCCCAACTACAAATACTCTGTAATAGAAGTGCCACATTCAATTAGCCCTGAAGCAGGGAACAAAGCTCTCTCACTTTAGAAAGTTGGCAAATGGAATTTGCAAAAAAAAAAAAAAAAAGCAAACCTCTTACCTTTGGTAGCAATTCGTACACACTGGGTTTTAGTTTCCTGATGGAATAAAACAAAGTCAGTTATAAAAAAATGAAAATAGTCAGTTATATAGGTAATGTTTCCTATTTCATAAATTACAACTAGTATGAAGATTAATCTGGGGTTATAAAGTAGGTTTACAAAGAACAGAATCACAGCATTAAAGACACTATTTTTTAGATGTTTTCACAGAGATTTCTAAAAAATCTAAAATGACTTAAAAAAACTAGTATTTTCTAAAGACTTAGATATCTCTGTTTACCTTGTAATGAAACAGGTTATCTTGCTGGGACAAACAATCCAGCATCCTATTTGAATTTGTTGTACTTTTTGAATGATCATAAAGAAAAATATATTTGCAAAGCTAATATAAATCAGACCCAAATATAAATTTCATGTTCATCTCATACCTGTAGATTCAGACCAAAGCTGGAATACTAGACAGTTTCGCTTTGATTCTAGCACGACTAAGGAGCTAAATGATGAAAGTCATAAAATTGCATCACAGTTACAGTATATTTCATCTGTTCTTTTTTCTTTTTTAATTTAGGTGTTAGGGATTAAATATTTCTTGGTGGGATTATGTTCTTTCTCTTGCTAGACAGATGAGATCACGAAGTAGAAGGAGAAACCGGAAAGGACAAGACATTTTAGAATTTAAAAAATCTTTTCTCTTCCTTTTGTTTTTAAATGTTGTGGGGTGGTACTAGGAGGGTGAAACACACTTCGAGGTTTGTACTTCGCTCCTCCAAAATTAAGTTCACTCAGTTTATATCCTTGAATATATATCCTTGAATCCAAGAGGTTGGATAAGATGTTAAAGGCGATGAACACAACAGAGGTTATTTGTTTTTAAGATGTGTATGTAATTCCATCTTGATTAGTTTTATAGATAGATAAACCCAAGACTTCCTATACTTTCCTCTTAAGCATTTGTTATTTTTAAAGTAAAGCATTGAGGGGGAAATTAGTAATCAAAAATGAAAATCTCCACTTTTATTATTTAACTGTGACCTGAAGCCTTCACAGTACACTCCAAGAGACTGTTTCACAGTACCATAAAGGTTCAAGGAATTTTGATTTCTTAAAAGCAATTGCTGTTAACTCCATCAGGATTACCAGTCTCTGTTGGTAGGAGCCATGTCAATTTTAATACTTTTTTCCAAGATAATTATGAAACATATTATTGCTACTCTGTACTTTGATTAAACCACATGTAGATATATTCACAATTAGAAGAGAAAATTCATATCAAATCTTTTAAAAGAGTGCCAGAGAAAATTCTTTATAAGTAACAGACATTCATTAACACTTCTCTCATACCACAGACCAAGTTACAAAAGTTAATTTGGAATCTCTCACCTCTCTAAAGATGAATACCCAAACAGAACTATGCTACTTTATAACCAGAATGGAATAAAACTTCTGTGGTTGTCTCTTTTTTGAGCAGCCCCATCACGGCAGTGGTACGGAATGATGTGTGGGCAGAAAGTAGGCAGCTGACTCCTACTTACGTAAAAATAAACTAGAAGATGAGAAGAGCATTTTTAACCATGAGCAGCCTCTGGCTTTGAAGTACATCTTAGAAGATGCTGTGACATTTTTCTTTCCATATACTGTAATCCAACCATACAAGTAAGCACAAAAATAAAGTTTTCATTCAAAAGCAGCCAGTCAATACCCTAAGTTCTCACAGTCCCTTAGAGAAATGCAAATAGATGACTACGTCTGCAATGAAATGATTCCAGGATATAATAGGACTGCTGCAATTGGATATTCCACATCATCTCCCAGGTACCCATCGCAGGGACTCAATTCCTCAAACCCAACAATTTCCTATATAGCTACAAAGTACATAAAACTGTCATTCTTTCTATTGAATTTTAAGTTGTAGAAGGTTTCCATTCTCAATTTTTTTTCTATACCTCTCTGCCAAAAAAAAAAAAATTAAATTAAATATGCTTTAGGAAAGGAAATCTTTCAGAACAGCATGAGACACGAAAGCCTAGGCTATTTCCTTACATATGGAACCACTGGGAGTTTCTAACTTCCTGTTGTGTTTCCCTCTTCAATATTCATTTGGGAGCCGTGGCAGTGTTCAAAAACAACTGTGTCCAAAATGGGAAAAGGAGGGGCAGCCAGGGAACAGAAAACAGACTTGTCTAACCACACAGCATCCCGCCATCGCCAGGCTGCCTTCTGTTTAGGTTCTGTCAGATATACCACAGGCGCCCTATTACTTTGTAATCAGAGGATTGTTACCAGTTATTTACTATTTGGCTTGTACCCCCTGAAAACTTTATAAGGGTTTATTAGCCTGCTGTGGAACACGCATTCTGTTTATCCTGCAGTAAATTTAATCTCCTGAAGTGTGCCACTATTGAGCAAAAAAGACAGAACAATGCCCTATGTTTACAGGGGCTGGAGGCCCAGCAATACTACACCCATCTTTGCAAATCATTTTACTCACAATTGCTCTTGTGGGCTTTCCTGAAGAGGGCTCAAAGAGAAGCAGTTACTAGGAAACAGGAATCCTGTGTGAGATAACTGGCGTGGAGCCCCACCCCTGCAGTAGGCCCCAAACCGTGCATGCTGCTAGGAACAGAAACAACACCCCCTACACACGGAATTTTTTTTTTTTTCTTCCCCTGACAAATGTTATTGAGTATTTATAAAATTTGACTGTGGCTAATCTTCAGGGCAGTGAAAAAGCAAAATCTTGGAGGACGCTCACCTTCTCCACACTACTCATGGCTTGGAAATAGATGTTGTATCCTTTGCGTGGAGCCAAAGGGGGGTTCCAAAAGCCCTGATAGGTTCTGTTATCGCCCACTGTGAATGGGGCAGGTTCCGGAAGGTTCCCTGGGGGCAGTTCGGCGGCAAAGTAGTATGGCGCACCCCCACTCATGGCATTCTGGTAGGTGACAGGAACCTGGTAGCATTCCATGGCTCCGGTCTCTCTCTTGGTCCGGTGGGGGTGCAGCTCCTCCACAACAATCTGATAGGCACTGTTTGGGAAAAGAGAAGGAAAGCAAAGCATGCAGTTAGAGACTCTAGATACCGAGCGCTCTCAAAACAAGGACTGGGGTGTCTAATGTCAGCATGCAACGTTTCAGTCTTTCAAGTCAGTCTTAACCTCCTGTATTCTGATTTTCAAGTTCTTTTGCAGTAAAATAGCATTTCACATGGATTCTGCTTCCCCCAACCCCAGTATAATCACCAAGGAGCGGGGGGGAAAAAAAAAAGACAAATCACCACAGAACTCGGCACGCTTTTAAATGTTGAGAGATGAGATCCCTTAATAAGGAACCTGACATTAAGCAGAGACATAGCATACATTAAGGTTTTTGTCTGATATTTTAAAATGTTTAAAGTTAACATTTTCCTTTGAAATCATAGTGTGGAAGGCCTCGCTCCAAGGCTCAACAAGAGTGACTGCCTCAGGGCGGGGCTTGAAGCACCAGTTTGTGGTTGTCATCGCATTGGAGACAGGATGTGCTGACAGGCTTCTCCACCTCTTGACCTTGCCATGGCGTCAACACTGCCTCAGAGCTATGCAGATCTAAAACACAAGTGACATGCTGCAATACGGGCACAGATGGACAGAAATCTGTCCTCGCCACTGAAATAGACTGCCTCCTTCTTCTAGAGTTGTTAATAATAAAATGTTACAAATTGCAGAAACAGATGGCATTTGGCCTATTAAAGCTCAAACCTAAAGCTTCTAATACCTTTCTTAAAAGTCTTAAAACTTTTCTCTAATAGCTAGTCTTTTATAGAGGAAAGGAGAGAAAATAATTCAACTTTAATTATCTACCTCACCACTAATTAAAATTTTAATTCAATTTCTGAAACTGGTATATTAATATTTTCTCTGTAGGATAGTCTTTAGGAAAATATACATTTTTTAGGTAATGTACAAAATTTGAAGGTAATGTACATCTGATAAAATGGACATTGTTAATATATTATTTATTTTGTATATTACATATATATAATAAATTTTTAAAAAATATGTAATTTAAATTCCTGACAATTATGAGAGAAAGTACTATGGTCACATACAAATTAAAAATAAATCAGCTGTGTGTAGGGCTGTGTGTTTGAATCTTGAATTTCCAGGCAAATCAGATCATTCTGTGTAGAGAAAATAGTTCCTATTCAATGTGTCTCCAGCAGTAATAGAACATTTCCTTTAATGAACTTCCAAAAAATAAAGGAGAGAGAAAGAGAGAGATAAAAGTTTCATCTAAGATAAACATTAAATTTTATGCTAGTTTAGAATTGAGTATAAAATTTAACTTAATACACACTCCGTCATCCGTACAAACAGGACACTTGCACAGATTAAGAGAAAGGAGATTTGTAGATTAAAGATTTTATTTTCCTCCTAATTATTTAAGTTCCCATTTTCCATTAAAACTGTGCTAAGAAATAGGTAAGTTGGTATCAATCTCCTTTCCTTTACATATGGACAGAAATTGTATTAATGTCAGAAATTGAGATTTGAGACAGTAACTAAGGCAGAATTCTATGTTATTTGAAATTATCCATACTGCATCATTCCTTATAACTCTGCCAAGTTGGGTCTCTAAGCTCCAAGGAATGCTACTGACAAGACACATGCTCTCTGAGGGGTATGTGGAGCAGGCACTTGTCAATTTTAAAATACAGGGAAACATAAGCATAGCCCTTGGAGAGAGAGAGAGACAGATCATAGCTGACATATGTTATGTTAGGCAAGCCTAGTCTTTTATTTTTCTGCTTATTTTCAATTTAGAATCCATATTTGTATCTTATACATCTGTATATCCTATGGATACATTCATATATGTGGATAAACTTGCATATGCACACTACTCGAATAAATCTAACCTTATAATCTTGTCCTAATGGACAATATTGATAATTACCCAACCTTGTTAATCTTTAACTTAATCTTTAAAAATAAATTCCTTGTTAATTAGCCCACATTTCTAGAAAAATCCAGAACATCTAGTGAACATTCAGTCTTAACTAATTCTATTAAACCGACACAGATTGTACAATCCAAATTAAAGAACTTCACATACGACAGCTTGTCTCTTCAGATCTATTAAGAACAAAAGCAAACTGCCGATGCTGGAGAGGAATAAGGGAAGAAAAGTATGCTCTTTGGGAAAGATCTCATCGAACTTGAGATGGAGCTCCAAACTAAAATTATAAAGTTCATTTTTAAAATGAATTTTCTTATCTTCTTTGCTCAATTTGTCTGAGTAGCCTTTTCTTTAACCATATACTCCTCATTTTTCTAAAGTTGTTTTCTCCCTGATACTTATTTATCACTACAAATTAATTAAAGGGCAGAAAGTAAAAAATAAGAAATCAAATTAAAAGTTATTTGACTGATTACATGAAATTGGCCTATGCTCTTTCATGCTTGTGGTGTCTAATTACCTAACGGTACTTAAGTCTAGCTAGATCTAAATATATGAGTTTAGTACTCTGGCAATTTTAAATATTCCAAAGCCACATGAATAATTTTATTCACTCTACCTATATTTCATATTTTCCCATTATTCTTAATTACATTTTTAAAATATTTCTATAATTAGGTTAAAATCAATATACTGATATCATGAATCTTTACTCAACATTTAAAATATGATTTCTTTATGGTAAAAAACTAAAGGTGATTTCACTATACTATGCTTTAATTTTATTAAACATTGGTATGACATCATTTTTAGTGTTTTAGGAGGCAAAATAATGATTTCTTTCATACAACTTCCCTTCAGCTGTAAGACTTTAAGAAAATATACATGGGAATTTTTGCCATTAACTCAAAGCAATTATATGATAGACATGGTAGATATTCTTCCTGATTTAATGCTTAAAAATGTTGGATATGAACTCAAAGATACCTTTGCCTTCCATGGATTTTTTTTAACCCATTAGTAAGTAAACCCTCTGTGATTCTGATTAAAGTTTTAGCTTGTATGATTTCTAGGTGATACCAAGTCACAAAGTATACAATGTATACTTTCTCATATTTTAATTGAAAATGTTTCCTTAAAGCTTTAGGAGAAATTCCCTAACTCTAATGTTTTACAACTCCTCTAACCAACAAAGCTCCCAAGATCTCATAGCCACCATTGATCCTATTGACTGCCCCAATGCCAACATTCTGAATATCCACAGAGTAAAGCTTAATTACCATATTTTAAAATTAATTCCATCTTGTCAAAATTATGTGATGCTCTCCCGCTGTCAAAATCTGTACTCATTACACTGGGGTTAATATCTTACATTGAAAAAGCAAGAGAGTTCCAGAAAAACGTCTATTTCTGCTTTATTGACTATGCCAAAGCCTTTGACTGTGTGGATCACAATAAACTGTGGAAAATTCTGAAAGAGATGGGAATACCAGACCACCTGACCTGCCTCTTGAGAAACCTGTATGTAGGTCAGGAAGCAACACTTAGAACTGAACATGGACCAACAGACTGGTTCCAAATAGGAAAAGGAGTACGTCAAGGCTGTATATTGTCACCCTGCTTATTTTACTTATATGCAGAGTACATCATGAGAAACACTAGGCTGTAAGAAGCACAAGCTGGAATCAAGATGGCCAGGAGAAATATCAATAACCTCAGATATGCAGATGACACCACCCTTACAGCAGAAAGTGAAGAGGAACTAAAAAACCTCTTGAAAGTGAAAGAGGAGAATGAAAAAGTTGGCTTCAAGCTCAGCATTCAGAAAACTAAGATCATGGCATCTGGTCCCATCACTTCACAGGAAACAGATGGGGAAAGAGTGGAAACAGCGACAGACTTTATTTTTTGGTGCTCCAAAATCACTGCAGTGATGATTGCAGCCATGATATTAAAAGACGTTTACTCCTTGGAAGTAAAGTTATGACCAACCTAGATAGCATATTAAAAAGCAGAGACATTACTTTGCCAACAAATGTCCATCTCATCAAGGCTATGGTTTCTCCAGTGGTCATGTTTGGATGTTAGAGTTGGACTGTGAAGAAAGCTGAGCACCGAAAAATTGATGCTTTTGAACTGTGGTGTTGGAGAAGACTCTTGAGAGTCCCTTGGACTGCAAGGAGATCCAAGCAGTCCATCCTAAAGATCAGTCCTGAGTGTTCACTGGAAGGACTGATGCTGAAGCTGAAACTCCAATACTTTGGCCACCTCATGAGAAGAGTTGACTCATTTGAAAATACCCGTTAAGCTATCATTGAGCATCAAACCATTTCTTTTCTAATATATTTGTGGGGAAAAATGATGGTTTTGATGGCATTTCATGACTATGTCTTAATTATCTAACTAAAAATATATGGTACTTAATATTCTAAAATGCAAGAATAGGTTTTACCTACAAAATAAACATTTAGTTATACCCTAGAATAGATAATTTCTTGCCAGCTTAAAATAGGCTGAGCTTATATTTGGAAAAAGGTGTGATAAAACACACATTCATTTATTACATCTTACAACAAACTGGATTCACCACTGAGGAACTCTTCTCTCGTGCTTTTGCAACATTCCACTGCTGTTTTCATTATTTGAAAACACATCTACATTGACTCAGTCTTTTAATAACTGGGACATTCTATGAATTCTAATTTATAATTAAATCTACCCAGGTTAAAATTTGAATTCATTTAAGAAATATATATAAAAAAATAAATTTTTAGAAAAATTTAAATTATGCTTTAAAATGCTTTAAAATTAATTATGTTTTAGAAAAAATTTAATTATGCATTCTAGAGAAATGATTCCAAATGTGGGTAATATTAATTTTGAATCATAGAAATGACTATCAAGTAATGACAGTTTTAAGGCTAGACTCAAAAAGTTGGTGAGGACATTGAAAGGACTAGTTAAGTCAGACAGCAACTTTCAAGCTTTAGAATGATTGTGCTAGTCGTACAGTTGTGTCCGAATTTTTGTGACCCAATGGACCCACCAGGCTCCTCTGTCCATGGGATTCTTTAGGCAAAAATACTGGAGTGGGTGGCCATTTTCTTCTCCAGGGGATTTTCCCAACTCAGTGATCGAACCTGAGTCTCCTGCATTGCAGGCAAACTCTTTACTGTCTCAGCCACCAGGGAAGCCCATTAGAATAATTATATATTAAAAAATTAATTTTGTCAAAGAATCACACTTATTAGAACTGTACTACACAAGTTTACTTTAGTGTACGGACACAGTCTTAATGAATACTGAAGAACAAAGTGGTTGGTGATACTGAGTTCTGCATTATTTAGGACAAGACTTTTCACTGGGGTATACATTATTTATTCACAAATATAAGGCAAATATAGTGGTAAGTAACTGATTTGTAACTTAAAAAAATATTATCAATAATATATTCACAAATCCAGCAAAGTTCGTGAACACCAACTCTGAGCAAAGGATTTACAAGGATGAAGAACCCTCTCATTGCAGACCCAGATTGTCCATGACAAATCTGGGCAAAGGTCTGTGCTCTGTTGCGATTGTTTTATCTTTGGTTTACAATGCTTAGCACAGTGCCTGGCACATAATACTGGCAATTAATATTTGTATAATAATTTGATTAAATTAATAAGAGCTTAGGCTACATTATGTGGCACTTGTATAATAATAATAATATACTGTGTGTGCAACTTGCATTAAGTAGAGCTGAGTTCACTCAAATATCTAAGTCTAAAAAGATAAATGCAAGTACCTGGCAGCTCATTTAAACAACAGTAGCAGAACTAAAGAACTAAAAAGTAAATTTTATCACAGGTAGAAGATGTGAATAACTCTGATTACTTGTCAATAGTAAAAGATGTTGAATGCAGACATTTTCTCTTTCTTCTTTGGATCAGCAATCAGACTTCCTCACAAATCACTCATTCATGAAGAGAATTATAAACTTTGCATTTTCAAGTATCCAGTGCCTCACAAGTTTCTCTATTACAAGTGTATCCAATCATCTCTTTTTTTTCTGCTGTTGGTATTACTGTGACTTTTAGCCACACATGAGGTAAGAGTTTCCTTTATGGACTCAGGTTCCTTTATCAATATTTTCTTCTTTAATTAACAAAAATATTTCTTCCTTTCCAGTGATACAGGATTATTTACGTGGTTAATATGTGCCCATAAGGTCAAGCGTGTCATATAATGCACAGAACAAAGATTAATATTTTATGAATATGTAAGCAACTTGAGATGATTCAATTATGATATACCTGCAATGATTTCTGCACCTTGATTTATTTCTCCAGAAAAGTATATAAACAAAAGTACCCATCAAATCTACAAGTTTCAGATGGAAACCTGCTAAAGTTTTGTACATTTATCTAATGACAAATGCATAGGAATTAAAATCCTTAGAATAATTTCACTCAATCTGTGAAAATAACATGGCTCATAATTTCTTCAAGATGAGGATAATATGTGGGAGATTTTAATACTAGATAGTTAAGTTAAATGGCAAATTGAACTTTAATATTTACTATGAAATTTCTGATAAGCAACAATTTAGGAATTAAAAGGTTACATAAGTCACATTCATTTTAACTATTCTCCTTTTATTTCCTCAAAGCTTCCTATTTGTCAGTCATATTTATGAAAATATATTATTATTATGTAATCTATATTATTATTCTATCAATAATTTCACTCATATGGAATTATTCATAACAGATTTAATACAATGGACAGGGGTTATTTTCTCTTTCTATTCCTGACAAATACCTTCAAAGCTCATATACCACAAATATCAACAGAGGAAGGGAAATGAAATGGGGCTAGAGAAAGAAAAAATTCAAAGAACAAAGCTCTTAAATCAAACAGTACAGACAGGTGAATGGTTCAGTTCATGAACATGTCAAAATCCCCTTAGAATTTTACTCTTAAAAATCTCTCCACAGGTTTGACCAAAAGAAAAAACAAACACAAACAAAACAAATATAAAACCATTCTGATACTAGCTATCAAATGAATGTCTCTTAAAGATGAACCACTATATTGGCTGCTGAACGGCTGTGAGAACACATCTCTTCTACCGCCTGTTTTCCCTCTGACTGTGATTTTCCCCTCTTACCTGATAGGAGCGCCTTTTGCCTGTGCTGGCCTCAACAAGACTGTTATCGTGGTGGCAGTTTCATTGAGAGAGGCATCAACTCCTTCGTAGTCAGGTAAAGTTGGAGCTGATAATTGATTAATGAGGGAAAAAGTTTCAGTCAATAAACAAGAATATATCATAGTTCAAACTGAATAAATGATCCTGATCAAACTAGTCTATCCTAAAGGAAATCAGTCCTGAATATTCATTGGAAGGACTGATGTTGAAGCTGAAGCTCCAATACTTTGGCCACCTGATGCGAAGAGCTGACTCATTTGAAAACACCCTGATGCTGGGAAAGATTGAAGGTGAGAAGAGAAGGGGATGGCAGAGAATGAGATGGTTGGATGGCATCACCGACTCAATGGGCATGAGTTTGAGTAAACTCCAGGAGTTGGTGATGGACAGGGAGGCCTGGCGTGCTGCAGTCCACGGGGTTGCAAAGAGTCAGATGCGACTGAGCAACTGAACTGAACTGAAGGAAAAATCAATTTAATACTTAAAATTAGACTGTACCTTAACAAATGCCACTGAATGTTAACTCTGGAACCTAAAGCAGCAGAAGATAAGAAGTTAAGACTTACTAAAATTTAAATTATAATGTGGCAACTTGTGACACACACTCTAAACATTTTATGAAGATGTTTTAACTTCTAGTTTCCTGAGATCTTGAAATCAGCATTGATGGGATGGGGGTAAGGTGTTAGTAGCATAGACTCTGAGGAGTTCCCGTTACGGAGTTGCACATGGAGATGTGGAGACAGAAATGGCAGGAACCTAGTTAAAAGGCTGCCTGGGGAGGTGGTGCTGCTTTGATCTAAAGGTTGTGGAATGACCCAGCATTGATCTTGACCACTTTCACCACTGTGGTCACAATAGAGACTTATCTAGGAAGTATGCTGAATGGAAATGGGTACTTCAGCTGTTAATTACCAAGAATTAGTGCCCTTGTTGCCAGATACTTAAAAAGAAGAAATCTAAAAATTTTCAAAATACTTGAAAATTTTGGGGGGTAACGAGGCTTCCTAATCCTGAACTGGGTGAATAACCTCAAATGGCTTTTGATCATTTCCATGAAGAAAGATGTTTAAGGGAGGATATGACCAGTGAAATATGTACATTACCAGAAAAACTGTGAACAAATGGTATCTAATAAAAAGTTTAAAGTATTGCATTCACTCATTGAACATTTACTGAATACTTACTATGTATCAAACTTTACAAGAAGTGCTATAAATATAGAAGCAAATGAAGCATGGTTTTTGACATTTATAGAGTTAAAAGTAGGGATTCAGATTTATCAAGAGTGACAGTCTTGTAAACACTAACAAATTATAGAAGAATTTAGGTGACCAAAATAGGAGACAGTTAATTAGACAGTGGTTCTCAGACTAGGGAGATCAGAAACTCCTGGAGGGCTCTTAAAATAAAAATGCAGAATGCTGTTCCATTTGCCTACCATTTCTGATTCAGAAAGTCTGGGGAGGGACCTGATAACGTACATTTCTAGGACATTTTAATGTGAAATTGATGCCGGGTGACCACACTCTTCTAAACTAGTGTTGGGAACTGGGAAGATGAAACAGAGAGGACTTCACTATTTAGGCAATGTTTGAGCTGAATATTAAGAGTAAAAGCTCATCAGAAAGAGAGAGCATGGAAAAAAATATACCAGAGATAAAAAAAACAGAACACATGAAGATACCATTATGTGAAAGGACACGGACAATACAATAGTTTGCTGTGACTGGAACTTTGGATTTATGGATAGGAGAAGAGGATGAAAAGGGTCATAAAATGAAGTGCCACAAATGTTAATCATGCAAAAATGTCATACTAGACATAATATAGTAAATACATTAGATTTTGAAAAAAAAATTAAGGAAGAAATAAATGTTGTACACAGATCAATAGAAAAACAAACAAACAAAAAAACACAGGAGCAGGAGTGCTCCTTAGAAAGATATGTCAATGATAGCTTTAAATACAATCCAGATGGAAAGGCAGAAACAGTGACATGAGAAAGAGGCAAATTATCTGGGTGCTGCTTAGGAAGTAGAGTCAACAGATACTAAATAGGTGCAAAATGTATATGAGTGCCATTACATATGTATGTATATCATATGTGTACTATACATTCACACATATGCATAAATCATACTGAGAAGCATCATGCCTCCAATACCTCAATTTCACCTTAAGTTGTTTTTAAATTGCTAAAGGATAGAATTACTGGACTCAAGGGGTAAATAATGATAAATTACCTTAAAAGTTCAAGTACTTGAACTTGAACTTAACTTGTACTTGAACTTGAACTTAACCATATGTGGTTCCATATGGTTAGTATGGAACCACACTAACCATAAATTTCATTAGCCTTAGCTTGATCATTATGTGTTCCCAAGATATAGCGATTGTAATCAAGATTTAAAGTTCAAAGCAAACATCCACGTACTAAATTGTTTTGCTCTGT
Organism: Odocoileus virginianus; assembly: GCF_023699985.2. Lineage (NCBI taxonomy): Eukaryota > Metazoa > Chordata > Mammalia > Artiodactyla > Cervidae > Odocoileus > Odocoileus virginianus. The sequence goes on along the minus strand of NC_069707.1, from coordinate 35,455,747 downwards.
AGAATTATAATAAAAATGAACATGGAAGAACAAAAAGAATTTATATATTTTTGCCTTCAACCATGACTAACTATATTAAAGATTCAAAAAATGACGTGAATTACACTCAGTGTATTTGTGATTCTTTAGAAATATGCTATCAGAGAAGGCAATGGCACCCCACTCCAGTACTCTTGCCTGGAAAATCCCATGGACGGAGGAGCCTGTTGGGCTGCAGTCCATGGGGTTGCGAAGAGTCAGACACGACTGAGCGACTTCACTTTCACTTTTCTGCATTGGAGAAGGAAATGGCAACCCACTCCAGGGTTCTTGCCTGGAGAATCCCAGGGACGGTGGAGCCTGATGGACTGCCGTCTATGGGGTCGCACAGAGTCCGACACGACTGAAGCGACTTAGCAGCAGCAGGATATGCTATTACAAACCAATTCTGTTTGCACATTATTTATTTCATACCTGAGATATTGGTGGTCACATTGATGGCTGTGGCTGGCCCGAAACCTTTGACAGTGCTGGCTCTTATGAGAAACTGGTAGGTGGTTCCTGGATGGAGATGCATGAAGACATGGTGGGTACTGTTCCATAAGTTTGATACGGTCTGGGGCGGTCCAGCCACAGGAACTGCAGGATCAAAGGATCTTATGCTGCTGTAACTGACCTGTTTTAAGAAATATTATTTCCTATTACATATCCAATACATATCTTAAATAAGATAGCACTCAAGGGCATCTGTGTGGAATGAATCACGATTTTTTCCCTTCTTTTCTTTCTCATTTTGATATGGTTATTTCACTGTTATTCTGTATCTACTGTCTGTCTGTCTGTCCATCTTTATTTATCTACAGATAAACCTAGAGTTATCTGACTGGATCAATATACATCTATTTTCTTCCATCAAAAGAAAAATCAATATAATTAAATATGAACGTTATTGTTGTTTTAGTCACTGAGTTGTGTCTGACTCTTTTGGGACCCCATGGACTGAAGCCCACCAGCATCCTCTGTCCACAGGATTTCCCAAGCAAGAATACCGGAGTGAGTTGCTATTTCTTCTCCAGGGAATCTTCCTGATCCAGGGATTGAACCCATGTCTCCTGAATTGGCAGGTGGATTCTTTACCACTGAGCCACCAGGGAAGCCATAAATATGAATACATATTTATATAAAATCTTACGGTCATATATAATGTAACGCATGTGAAACAGAAATTGCCACCAAAACTGAATCAAGAAAAAATACTTTGAACAGACCAATCCTAAAAGTTAAAAAGAAGAGTGTAATAAATTTTCTGCAAACAAAATTCTCCTTTTCATAATGTACTCTGTTGCCACTAAAACATATTTTATACTGTAATCAACACTGAGTACTCAAGAACAGAACCTGTGCAATGAAAATGACATTTTCTTTTCATCTTTTCAGCTTTTCACATTTACAAATAAGATAATGATTTATATTCAAAGTTGAGATGAAGCTCTGGAATAGAGAGGTTTATGATATATTTTGCTTTAAAGGTATTTACCCCTACCCTAAAAGCAACTGCATTCAATGGCTTTCCCTAAATCATAGCATGAAATATGAGTTTCTTAATTTTGTAAAAATTTATTCTTTACAACCACCAGTAAGTCTGTTGGCAAGTTTCATCTTACTTCTTTAAAACAATATTTACTTAGGAATTTGAAAAGTCTAGGTACCATAATATTTGTTTTGATACTTAATTTAGAGGAATCTATAAATTAAAACAGAGAAGAACTAATAGTGATTATAATCCCCTAATTCTCATTTACTTCTTTTCCATTATTTCTCTGATTTTTCTCTAACATGTTCTTTGATTCTCCCCTTCAATGCACATTTCATTAAACTTCCTTATTCTCCCAGTACCTCATATTGAGTGATGATTCCATTTGGATCCAAAGGTTCTTTCCAGTTCAAGAAAATCTTATTTTCAAAAGAGGTTCCTTGAAGAGAATTGACCGGTACAGGGCCAGGCACTACATATAAATACATTATTGGTTATAAGGATCCTTATATCAGAAACAGAAAAAAGTAAACATGTAAGCTGGATAAACAGGTTAAAAGTAAATAAAATAAATAAAAATAAGTAAAAATAAAAAAGCTGTATGATAAGCTTTTAATATATGGGAATACATCTGAATTTAAAATAAATCTCTAAGCTTCTAATGCAGATTATGTACAACTGTAAAGTTATTTTTATTCAACAGAATTTTCTATCATTGCAGAGAGCTGAATAGTGTAGTCTAGTTCTCTCTGTTGTATGCCTTTAATAATGTGAAGGTCTCATTTGTAACTTGTTTCAAGAACAGAGCTTGCCTTGAAAGATTTCCCTGAATGATTTTTTGAAGATTATCATAAGCCCCTAAAGTATCTCTATAAACAATGTTCATAAAATAATAAATAATAATAATAATTAATGCTCCTTAGACTCAAAAGCCAAACCATACGGAATTAAAATACTGAATTAAAATGCTCATTAATAGTCAGTCTTTCATAGGTACACTTATTACATTTCTAAATTTAAAAAAGAGAGAGCATTATTACAATGTATAAAAAACTCTTTAAGATTAATAGGTTCAAATCATTGCTTCAGTCTTTTAAATGAAATTTCCCTTTTTCAAAGCAAAGAATCAAACCACTTTATAACATCAGACTTGTTTAGAACTCAACAATCAGCATAATTAGTTTTGAAGTGTCCCCAGGTATGACAAGATTTGAGAAACCATTCCAGCCCTTATTTGCAAATGTCATATAACTGACAATACCCAGTGGCAACAGTGAATGATGTGTCAGCTTCTATTGACAAAATACAAAATACTTTCATTATTGTGTTTTTCCTTTTATACATTTTATTTAAATATTCAGTTGCATTTATGTACATACATATCCAGCATTTTTGTTCTCTTAATGTTTAAAAATATATCCTATCCATCCTACTTTGCTTGAAAGTATGCTTTCTCTTGAAAATATCAACCCAGTTTTTTAATTAATATTTTTCCTTAATCTAACATTTCAGTGAAACGTTACACATGAAACTTCACACATGACATTATCTAGAAATGTAGTTTCAGAGTCTACAGCAATTTTGTGAGGATGGAAATAAATTAAAAATCACTGGATCAAAGGAAACGCATTGCAATGTGGCCAGCAGCATCAAGAAATTCTGAATGACATGTCAAAAGAGTAAGATTTATTTCAATCTATAAGGAGACGATGAATCATGTTACGACCTCTGGGATAGCCAACATAATTTGGCACATTAATAATGAATTTATGAAGGAAAAAACCCACAGTAAACAGAGAAGATGCCAGGACTAAACTCCACAATGTTTATGCATGTTATGTTTATGCATCTAATAACCGAGGGCTTGGGGAAAAGTTAACCAGAGGCATCCACTCCTTTTCACTCCCAGGCCCCCAGTACTGGCACATGCTATGCAGTTATCACGGTAGAGGGGCTGGGATGGCCTGTGTGGAGTCTGTGGCGTCTGCTGAGGCTGCTAAGGGCAGCGGTTTGTTTTGCAAGAGAATATCTATTGTTTCTATTCCACCCAAATGAAATAAGCTTACACCTGTAACTTAAGGGAAAGCTTTTATTCACCTTTTCCACCTCTCATAGAGGGTGGCTGTTGGGAGGAGGTGGAGGGAAAGCCCCAATTAGTGAGTAAATGTTTATTTGATGATATTATAATTACTATAGGCATTCACCGAACATGATTTCACACACACACACACACACACACACACACACACACACACAAATGATGAAATGGCATGGATGTTTCAAATTGTTCACAAATAGGGATCATTTTAAATGTTAGTAAATTCTGCATAGAGAGAACAGTAGAATTAGAAAGCAGCCTTCCCAGAATTTGTGTATTTTTCTGCTCTTATACATGTACCACTCTGTCAACGGGATTTACTTCATACATTTAGGGAAATGTTTGTGAGAAGATAATTGCTGAGCGAGCTCTAATTACTGACCTTGTACTGGGGCCAGTATAGTGAATGAGAGCAAGAATTACATGAAGGTGAGCACACACCCATGAAAAGTGCAGGGAAAGGAGTGTGGGGACAGAGTACATGCAATAATTTCTACATTTGAAGGAAGACAATTCTATATACAAAAAACATCTATGTGTACACATGATTTGTGCAAATACAACATGAAGTTACTAAGACCATCACCACTGCAGTCTTTATATTGCAGGAAATGTCACCTCACATTTCCACATCAACAACTTTTAACTGAGACAGAATGCTGACTTTTATTCCCCTGCTTGTAATTTATTTGGGAGCTGTTTCAGCTACAAAATTTTTTTTCACGTAAGAAAATCCTTTAAAATGTAATTCTCAAAGTGGAAGAGAGGAAAATGAAATGTGAGTGGGGTAGGATAATATTAAATAAGCATTACAGTCTTTAAAATATAATAAATACACATTTAAAGAAAGCTTTCTATTAGCCAAAAAATATTCCCAAACCAGGTTTTCCTGCAGGGTTAACTTAACAATATTGATTTTTATGAATGCAAGAATAAAAAAATGAAAATGAAAACTCATACAAAAAATTCTACCTATGCATTAAAAAATGCATGCAATAAATTAAATGTAAACTCTACTTTAGGGTTCTGGTGGGAAATCACTCTAGCTTTGCTCTCGTGATTTATGGATGTCCCCAGAATTCTATTCATGAAATTATATTCTTTAACTAGATGACAGAAAATTTACTTTTTTATGTATATGGGGCAGCAATAATCTAGTAAGACTGACTTAATTAGATCATCACAATCCATCCATCTTCCAACAAGAGATTATGATTTAGATATTCTGTCCCCCCAATTCAGAAACATTGAAACACATCAAATACCCTATGGAGAAACTGGAGTTCTGATCTGAAGACTGAATTATTTGCAAATACTTCAGAGAAAGCTTGAACTTCATTTAGTCCTAGATATAAAGCAAAACTTAAAAAAAAAAAAACCCCTATAGCAGAAGGAATTACTGTGCAACTCTACTACCATGAAATAATAATATACAACTCAATATCATTACAAGTAACAAAAACATTCTTCAGAAAAGCTTAAAAGGAGGGTGAAAAATAATATTGAAATTAGCCTAAATAGTTCCATTTTACTTTTACAAAATTTTTTTAGATAAAATAAATAGAATAGTCATGAGTTTGATCAATTTTAGGACATAATTTAAATTTCCATGGCAATTCACTTCCTAACTAGTAATGTAGTCACATATGTACCAAAAAATAAATTAAAAAATTTAATGCAATATGAAAAAGGAATATAATAAGCCTGACATCATTCTTTGGTTTGTGGAAAGAAAAGCAGGCTAAAAACTCAAACCAAATAATACCATCAAAATAAGTTATATTTTTAGAGAATGACTGAGTGAAGTGAAGTGTTAGTTGCTTAGTCATGTCCAACTCTTTGTGATCCCATGGACTGACTGTAGCCCGCAAGGATCCTCTGTCCATGGAATTCTCCAGGCAAGAATACTGGAGTGGGCTGCCATTTCCTTTTCCAGGAGATCTTCCCCACTCAGGCATCTAACCCAGGTCTCCTGCACTGCAGGCAGATTCCTTACTCTCTGAACAACCAGGGAAGTCCCTATGACTGACTAAAGAAGCGTAAAACTTGTATAACAGAGACTTAATATCAATTAAGAAAATATATGTTTTTTTTCACTTTTAAGTGTAGGCAATAAAACATGTGAGTACATTCTTTTTACTAAACTGACAAGTTATAAAATGTATAGTCTACTATGAATAAGTGAGACCTAATCAAACTTAAAACCTTTTGTACAGCAAAGGAAACCATCAGCAAAACTAATTGATAGCTTGGAGAATGGAAGAAAATATTTGCAAACAAGGCAAATGACAAGGGGTTAATGTCCGAATATACAAACAGCCTGTACAACTGAACGTCAAATAAAACAAACCACCCAATCAAGAAATGGGCAGGAGCCCTAAACATTCTCCTGAAGAAGACATACAGATGACCATCTGACACATGAAATGATGCTCAAGATCCTAATTATAAGAGAAATGCAAATCAAACCCAAAATGATGTATCACCTCACATGTGTCAGAATGGCCATCATCAAAAAGTTTACAAATAATAAATCTTGGAGAGGATGTGAAGAAAAGGGAATCCTCGCACACTGTTGGTGGGAATGCAAACTGGTGCAGCTACTATGGAGAACAGTATGGGGGTTCCTTAAAAAGCTAAAAATAGAACCCTAACCCTAACAATCACATGATGCAGCAATCTCACTTCTGGGTATATATCCAGAAAAGACAGAACTCTAATTCAGAGATACATGCATCCCAATGTTCATAGCAGCACTATTCACAGTAGCCAAGACATGGAAACAAACTCAAGTCCCCTTCAACAGACAACTGGCTTAAGGAAAGTGACTGAGTGCTCAGTCGTGTCTGACTCTCTGCGATCCCAGGGACTGTGTGTAGCCCACCAGGCTCCTCTGTCCACGGAATTCTCAATATTGGAGTGGGTAGACATTCTCTTCTCAAAGGGATCTTCCTGAGGCAGAGATTGAACCCGCATCTCCTGCAGCTCTTCCGTTTGCAGCTGAATACTTTATCACTGATTCATCTGACTTAAGCAGGTATGGTATAAACATACAATACACATGTAAATATACATACAATGAACTATCAGTCATAAAAAGAATAAAATATTGTCATTTACAGTAATATGGATGGATCTACAGAATATTTCAATTAGTGAAGTCAGACACAGAAAGACATATACTATATGGTATCACTTACATGTGGAATCTAAAAACAGTGCAAATGAATCCATATACAGAACAGAAAGAGACTTAGTTATTAAAGGGGAGATGGAGGGAGGGAGAGACAAAGTAGGAGTATGTGATTAATGGGTACAAGCTACTATACATAAAATAGATAAGCAACAAAAATCTACTGTATACAACATGGAATTATATTCAGTATCTTACAATGAACTGGCTCCAAATTGGGAAACAAAAATGTTAAGCCTGTATATTGTCACCCTGCTTATTTAAATTATATGCAGAGTTCATCACGTGAAAAAGTGGGCTGGATGAAGCACAAGCTGGAATCAAGTTTGCAGGGAGAAATATCAATAACCTCAGATATGCAGATGGCACCACCCTTATGGCAGAAAGCAAAGAGGAACTAAAGTGCCTCCTGATGAAAGTGAAAGAGGAGAGTGAAAAACTTGGCTTAAAACTCAACATTCAAAAAATGAAGATCATGGAATCTGTACCATCACTTCGTCGCATATAGATGGGGAAACAATGGAAACAGTGACAGACTATTTTCTTGGGCTCCAAAATCACCAGATGGTGACTGCAGCCATGAAATTAAAAGACGCTTGCTCCTTGGAAGAAAAGCTATGACTAACCTAGACAGCATATTAAAAAGCAGAGACATTACTTTGCCAACAAAGGTCTGTCTAGTCAAAGCTATGGTTTTCCCAGTAGTCATGTATGGATGTGAGCGTTGGGCCATATAGAAAGCTGAGTGCTGAAGAATTGATGCTTTTAAACTGTGGTGTTGGAGAAGACCCTTGAGAGTCCCTTGGAAAGCAAGGAGATCCAACCAGTCAATCATAAAGGAAAATCAGTCCTGAATATTCATTGGAAGGACTGGTGCTGAAGTTGAAACTCTAATACTTTGGCCACATGATGTGAAGAACTGACTCTTTGGAAAAGACCCTGATTCTGGGAAAGACTGAAGGCAAGAGGAGAAGGAGACGACAGAGGATGAGATGGTAGGATGACATCACCAACTCAATGGACATGAGTTTGAGCAAGCTCCAGGAGTTAGTGATGGACAGGGAAATGGGGTGTGCTGCAGTCCACGGGATCACAAAGAGCTGGACATGACTGAGTGATTTAACTGATCTTAAACTATTCTCTAGGGCATCTTCCCGAGCCAGGGAATGAATCCTGGTCTCTCACATTGCAGGCAAATTCTTTACCATCTGGGCTATCAGGAAAGCTACCAAATAAAATATAATGGAATATAATGTTAAAAAACAATCTGAATCACATTGCTGTACAGCTGAAACTAACAAAATATGGTAAACAAACTATACTTAAGGCCTCGTGTAATCAGACATAGCATTACTGCACTTTATGAAATGAGATAGATATTTTTACAGAGCTTTTGAATCCATACTTAGACTTCTCATTTTGATACTCTACCTATGAAACAACTAACTACATTCAACCATTCTTTCTTTCATAAGCATGTGTGTTGTATGTGTACTGTGGGGGGAGGCAATACAAGTGTTTATGTGTTAGATTAGGGTTTGTTCTTTATAATATTGTTAATGTTTTGATTAAGTGCAAGTTCAAACATGAATCTGTGAATTATTTCAGGTGAATTTGTTCTATTATTTCAAAGATGACAAAAGTACATTTATCATAAATAAGTCTTTGAAATTTTAGGAATATGCATAATTTTAGGGCAAGATTATTTCCTTGAAAATCTGAGCTAAATGAAGTATATTTATTTCAACAAAAACAGCAAAACAATACATGATCATTTCATTTCTCAGAGTGAAAATGTTTAAAGTGATAAGGAGAATTTCTAGAAACTATGGTATTATTGACCTATTTTATGGCAATCTCATACTTGCAGGCATCAAAATATACATCTGAGACTAAAGTTCAGAATCTGAGGAAATTGGGAACACTGGGGTATGAAATACATCCTGTTTTCTGAAACCCAAATAAAAATGTAGCCCTCCTGACAAGCTATTCAAGGAAAATTTTAGAACAGAATGGACCTTTAGAGATCATCTAATTTAAACTTTTCATATAGAGCTGAGAAGTAGAGAATTAGAGGGGTGAAAGGACTCACTAAGGTTACGAGTGTTATTTGAGCCAGGATTGAAAACTCACGATTCCTGACTCCCAGTTCAGGGTTCCTCAATTCACTATATAGCATACTTTTTTCCTTCTTGAATACTTTCATTCATAAAAGGAAGTTTTGAAAATGAAATGTCTTAGTTTGGAAGCATATAGTGTTATTATTATATTACTTTTGTCTAAGATACATTTTTAAAACTAGAAAATTGTATTCATAGTCACATTAATGATATGCTATAGTAGAAGTGTGTATAATTCATAATATTAATATAAATGTTTCTTCCTAGTATTTAATAATTTAGAAGTAATACACACAGAAATTGGGCAAATTATAATTCAATTACTTGGGTAGTAATAAATAAAAGATGATAGCTTGCCAATATCTGATACAGATCTTTATTCAGACTTAAAAATATAAACTTTGGCCTTCCTTTATATTTATAATTAAATAAAACTATCTAAAAATGAATATAACAGGTAAACAATATTGCTTTCAAATCTAGGAAATGAGAACTATTACTATTGGTCTGTAAAATGCAAAAAACTAAATTTTTAGTTAAGTGCATTTCCCCAATAGGTAATCGATATGGTGCCACAAACAGTAAAAATTATTTTTGAACATTTAATATAATCCATATTTAGACTTTTAGTATAGTTGCCAATTTTCTAACATTGCATAAAGACAAAACAGTAAAGGAAGTGTTCATCTAGTATTTGATGCTACTGTGAAGAATATTAAGATTTTTGTTTAAGACAAACTATTTTCAAAGTTAACCCTGTTAAGAGTATTTAGCAGATTTTAGAATCCAATTCAGTTTTAGGATCTCTAGGCAAAACTGTAAGAGAGTGCATAATCCTGTGATATAATCTCCCCTTTAAAAAGTAAAGAAGTATGACCATACCATCTTCATCAGTTTGAATAATCGTCTCTTCACTCTCCTTCCTGCCTTCTGGATTGGTGAGGATCATCTTGAGGCTGACGTTTGTATATGGCGGCAGATGGTTCACAACATGCTGAGGGGCTTTGGGGTCCATGTCCAAACAGCCTGCCTTGCTCTCATTGTGACCACGGAAGAAATGGTAGCAGATAGTGACATTAAACGTGTGGCACCGGGTGATGTTGTAGCCCAAGGATTCCCAGTCCACAGCAATGCGCCTTGCCTGGATTTCAGCAATCTTTAACGTCTTTGGGGTTCGCATAGGTTCTGAAAAATAAATCAGGTATGCAGACAGCTGTCAGCTTTACCATGAATCATCTTGAAAAAGAATAACACTGCACATGACACAACATGTGTGAACCTACAAAAATCAGAAAGTCGTTGTTTATTGTTTCTTTATTTACTCATGATCTTACTTTATTTGGGGGGCCACACCATGTGGCACATGGAATCTTAGGTCCCCGACCAAGGGCTGAGCCTGTTGAACCTGTACTCCCTGTAGTGGAAGAGCAGAGTTTTAACTGTTTGACCACCAGGGAAGTTCCTCATGATTTTGTTCTTGAGGTTTCTGTCAGGGGCTATGATTTACCAATGTAAAAAGAAAAAGAAAAAACCGTCAAAGGTCCATAGTCCATAGTTCTCAGGAACATGGCAGAAAAATAAAAATCTGAAAATGTGGCCATGACGCTTTTATAGTTGTTTCTGTTGTTACTGCCCTATTCCCCATCTTTTGTCATTATTGAGCAAGTGAATTAGCTAATACATCATAATGGATAAGAGTCAACATGTTCTGCTCTATGATTTATCATGTCACCAAGCTATGCTGTATACTAATTAGTCTAATTGTATCACTAAACTACCATTTACAAAAATGACGCAGATATTAATTAACATTTATAATTTCAGTAATGATGTTGTTCATCAAAGCAGAAAAATATCTGAGAAAAATTGCAAGAACACATGTGGATATACACACAGTCATCTATCCTTTTTGATCTCTTTTTGTCTTTCTCTAGGAAACACTCAGGTTTGACAATCCATAGAGTGTCACCCAAACCAAACTGGGAGGTGAATTTCCATCCAACTGGAAAATTCTGGCAGAACTAAACACTCTGAAGAATTGAGTCCATCCATCACTGCTTCCCAAGTGTATAGTTTTCTCATGCAAGACTAACTTTAATCGTCTAACTTAATAAAAATAATTGCTCTATGAAAGTCATGGCCATGGCAAAGTCTACATAGTAAACAAATATACAGCAAAACTTTAATACATTGATTTGACAAAGAGATCAAAGTCAAGGCCGAGGTCAAGGCTTTGTTGGTGACTGTTAACTAATTAGGGATTGTCAGTGCTCCTGAAAAATAGAAATGAGTAGGAAAAAAGCAAAGAAAAATAATAAAAAATACAAAAAATCCAACATGAGTGTTTTTATTAATTTTCTTTTTTTAAGATTAAAATCCTAGTTGTGTAAAAATAATCAGGATGGTGCACAGATGGTAAGCCTAAATTACACTCTGGTGGCCATTTAATTTAAAACTATAAGACTATATATATACACACATATATACATATAAACTTTTGGTAGAACCCAAAGTTTAGGTACTCCGTCTGCTGATCTTCTGACTGTTTACAATATCCAGTCTCCCTATTTTATCACTTTTGCTTCAGTGTTTCTCTTAAGAATGTTAAATAGGCTAGAACAAAGATGTGGTTTTCAATCATTTTAAAAAAAAATCTTTAAATGTCTACTGCTATGTTAATGTTTTTCCTGCCAGGCACAAGAGTGAGATGATGACACTTTCATTTCCATCTAGTTAGACTGAAAACACAGTATTTGGCACCACTGTCCACAAACTGGCCAGACACTCATAGATAGGATCATCCAAAATTTCCCAGATAAACTGTGATCTGTGATTGTTGTAATAATCACATGAAACTGAGTGACCCTGTTGCAGTTAGTCCACAGTTTATTTGAAACGTATATAGAATGAAAAGTAAGACTTTTCCAGAAAATACCTGGCATATATAATGAAAATATCTCATATAGCAATAAGAGAAAATACCAATAAGCATTCATTTCTGTTTTAATTTTTTAGGTCTAGTAGCTATATACTTTTTTCATTTACCCTTCATTTTGAATCTGACATTTTACCCTTTACAAATTTCTCTTTGTCCAAGTGATCACTCACTCTCACACATTTTTCATTTTATTCCACTATTCAATTTGCACTTACCCTGCATTCTAATACAACTTTAAAAGACTAAGAAAAGCATAAAAGAAGTTGAAGAAGATACAAATGAAAGATATTCAATGCTCATGGATTAGAAAAATCAATATTTTTAAAATAGCCATAGTACCAAAGTAATCTACCAAGTCAATTTTCATCTCTATCAAAATTCCAATGGCATTTAAAAAAAAATAAAACAAATAATACTAAAATTTGTATGGGACCACACACACACACACAAACCCAAAGAGCCAAAGCAATCTTGAGAAATAACAAAGCTGGAGGCAACATGATCCCTGATTTCAAACTATATTACGAAGTTATAACAATTAAAACAGCATGATACTTGTATTAAAACAGAAACATAAGTCAAAGAAACACAACAGAGAGCATAGAAATAAATGCATACATATCTGGTCAACTAACTTATGACAAAGGAGTCAAGAACATGCAATGGGGAAAGAACTATCTCTTCATTAAATCATGTTGGGAAAATCAGACAGTCAAAGGAATGAAACCCAACCACTCTTTCATGCCATATTCAAAAATTAACTCAAAATGAATCAAATATCTGAAAGTAAGACCTGAAACCATAAAACTTTTAGGAAAAAATCTTAGGCTTTTTGACACAGGTTCTGGGCAATGATTTTTTTGAATCTGACACCAAAAGCAAAGGCAACAAAAGCAAAAAAAAAAAAAAAGTGAGACTACATCAAACTTATGAAAAAGTAACCACTTCAGGGGGAGAAATTATTTGCAAATCATATATATGATTAGTTAACATCCAAAATACATAAATAACTCCTACAATTAAACAGAAAAAAAATGATTAAAAAATATCCAGAACATCCAAATAGATATTTCCCAAAGAAGACATGCAGATGGTCAACATGTACATGAAACAATGTTCAATATCATTAATCATCAGGGAAATAGAAACCAAAAGCATAGTAAGATATCACCTCATACGTATCAGAATGGCTGTCATCAAAAAGACAAGAAATAGAAAGTGTTGCTGAGGATGTTGAGAAAAGGGACGCATTGTGCACTGTTGGGAACATAAATTGGTGCAGCCACTATCGAAAATAGCATTAAAGTTCCTCAAACAATTAAAAATAGAACTACCAAATGATTTAGCAATAACTATTCTGGGTATGTACCTGAAGAAAATAAAAACATTAACTCAACAAGATATATGCACCCCCATGTTCACTGCAGCTATCTTAGAAGGAAACAACTCAAGTATCCATCAAGGGATGAATATGTAAAGAAAATATATTTCATATATGTATATATGCAATACAAATATACATATGTACAATAGAATACTATTAAACCACAAAAAAGAATGAAACCTTGGCTTTTGTAACAACATGGGTAGATTTCCAGGGTATTATGCTAAGTGAAATAAATCATATAGAGAAAAACAAATACCATATAATCTCTCTAACATGTGGGGTTGTAAAAATAAAAACAAAAAATAACTCCCCCCAAAGATCATAGATTAGTTATAGAGAAGAGATTGACATTTGCCAAAAGCAGTGGATGAGGTGTCAAGAGAAATGAGTTAAAGGGGTATAAATGTATTAAAAAATAAAATGAAATAAAACTTTAAAAGGAATCTGTTTTACAGATGTATGATACAACTTCTTTGGTAGGACAGGAAGAAATTTTTAACTTTGGCAATGAGTAGAAACTATAAGGCCAATAAACGCACCCCCTCCCCCCTGCCAAAAAAAACAAAAAACAAAAGAAGCAGATAATCATAGGAATGGTTTAAATGTTACACAAGACTTTAGGGTGTAGTCATCATAGAGAGACCACCTTTCAATTTAGAGGAATATATGCATCCTTTTTAAAAAAGAAAGAAATAATAAAGTGTACACATTAATAAGAAAAAAGTAGACATGCAAAAAATGGTAAAGATAAAAAAGCTACTTAATACTTCATAGACTAAAATTTGCCTGTTATATTACTGACTACATATTAACATTTTTTTCCCAAGATAATCATAAAATAATTTAAAAAATTATTTTCTCTATTTATAAACTTAAATATCTACAAAAATAAATAGAAATTTTCTTTTCCTAACTAATCTCATTATATCCAATTTCTTTTGCCTTCTGGCTTCCCTTATTCAACCCCTTTATGGAGTACTGAAAATAGGAAATGTACGTGCTATTCGAGGTCTGCTCAGCTGCTGCAGTTAGCTGACTGCCTATTAGAACTGCTACACATTCTGAAGAGCCCTAGAGCAAGTCAGAGTTTGCAGGAGCTTGGCATTTCTCTAGGCATGGAAGAGCAAGAAGAGATGCAAATGTATGCACACTGGAGGACTCACTGTCAAAAGCAGAAATAACTCACCACTCCCCACATTTTATTCTCCTATTTCAATTTTTTAATTTTTAAAATAAAAGTACATCCAGACACTCTTAAAGACACAATTTTACATACTCAATTATTCATTTTTAAGAATTGACCAAAGACATATTTATTATGTAGTATGTAAAAAAATAGAGTTCACTTTGAGAATTTTGCTTTGGTGTATTTAATTGTTAATATAAATTAGATTTTAAAACTCTAATTCAAAATCTGGAAAAGGTAGGTTAACATATCCTATACATATGTGCATAAATCACAATCACAATACCAGTAGTGAATACTTTACTAGCTGGTATAAAAAGTGAAGATTTGTGAAAAGAAATACCTTTCTAGTAAGCAAAGAATCTTTCTACACAGTCAATATGGTATTTAAAATCTGTATTTTTCACAATGACTTGAATAAATGCTAAAAAATGAATTGTTACTACTAACATAGTGACTTAAAATGTAATTTTACTCTAACCTAGGGCAATATTCAGAAACCCACATACAACAAAGTAAACACACACACACATACAGAAGCACATCTAAAGTCAAAACTCAATTATTTTGAGCTCTAAGGCATCTGCAATAACTCAAAGGAAGTCGCTCTCTAATTAAATTTTTTCTTAATTTACATGTTCTTTATTTTTTCCAGTTTTTATTGAAGTTGGACATTCTGAGCTATATTTACATATATGTTATATATATGCTCATATATTAACACATGCACATACACACATAGATAAAACAGGCACTCTGCCATGCAACATCTCTGAAGTCTGTTAACTCTGACATGGTTTGACAACCATGTGTACATAGATTTTTTAAAATATCAGAATATAAACAGTAGGGGTGTGATAATGTTCTACTACTATGAAATCCATTCAAAGTAAATTCTATTAGAGGATTCAACAGTAAAATTACATAAAAAATTTCTCACTCTGATCCATTATTCTTATGGCTTATCAATAATAGCATCTTATTTCTGAGATATGAATCCATAAATAAAAGCTTTAACCTTTAAAATTGAATAATTAACTTTTATAGAATAAATGGAAACAGCATATTGCTCAAGACTCACTATATTACATAAAGCTGAGCATAAGTGCTTTTTAAGGGATTAAATAATTTAAAGAAATGAGCTTGTGTGGTGAATGGCATGTAGAGACATCACAGTAGCTAGTATTTCCAACAATCATCACTGGTCACCACAATGATGATAAAACAATGGGGGTCTCATTTATCAATGCATTATCTGTCAAGTGTTTTGAAATTTACTAAATGTTCTTTCTTCTTTCCAATTTTTAACTTTCCATTTTCAAATTTCTACCATGTATCCATACATGTTCTCTCTCTCTCTCTCATTTTGCTTTTCTAGCAAAATGAAATTTGGGAGAGAAACAAGAATTGATAAAAGTTGTGGAGCAAAATTTTGGCAGAAACTTGGGAAGAAATATAGCAAGGTAGTGATCTTCATGAAGCAAAGGATCATATTAAAAGTTTTGAACAAGTCATCCATCTATTATGAAACAAAAAATGGGCTGCCTATTATCTAAGTATATGATATAAGACACTGTGGAGGATTCTGAAGCAAATAAAACAATAATAGACTTCAAGGAGCCTAACATTTATTTAGTAAAAGTGATAAACTAAGAAAAAAGATAAAGAGTTAAAACAATATGATAGAAATGTATGTGAATGGAATAAGATACTATAGGAATTTAAGAAAGAGAAACAACTTCCACCTGTCAAATGGAAGAGACATTTGGATTAGGTCTCAATTAACAATGCAAGAAGATCTATAGAATAGTTTGGATAAATAATACAAATGAAGAGGAAATAAGATGCATAAATACGTAGAGGAAACTGGAGAGAATATGTAATCCCATTTGGTTGCTATACAAGTTATCTAATAGGAGATTATATAGGAAATGTTTGTTGGGAAAAGATTAGAAAAATTTTGAATGTCATAACAAGAAGTAACCTCATCTATACCTAATAGAAAGTAACAGAGAAGGAAATTAATACAGTCAATTAATTGCTTTAGAAAAATAAAGTTGGAGGTTGGATCAACTGTGCAGTCAATGGAAGTGGAGAAATCCAAACACTGCAAAGTGTTAGTGGAGAGTGAGAGGCCAGGAAGAAGTGTGACTTCAGTAGACTATGGTTTTCTTTATCTTTTCTGCCAAATATTGATCAGCTAGGGTTACCAACTTCTCTCATTCCACTTCCCTTTTATTGTTCACCTATTTCCTATTTGCTACAATGAGAAAGGTCACATGAAATCAAGAAGTAATAAATAGATATAGCAGAAAAGTGGCATATCAAATCTATGACCAGTAATGTACAATTAGCAGATAAATAAGGAAGTATAACATCACTGCCCCTATTTAAATTCTAAACAGATCTACCATGGGATTTATGTCAGTAATAGTTTTTGTGGCAAATATTTAATACATTTTGATAGGACAAAATGAAAAACTACTTAATAACTCAACAAACATTAAGAAAAATTCAGACATGGGTCAACAGAGAGTGCTGATTTTGAGTCACTTCTCAACAGCAAGTGGTTCTGTAAAGTGCCTCTTTATCTTCTCAGAACAAACAACCCTCATTTGAAGACATGTATTCTTCCAACAGCCCCTAAGCTGAGCCATTAAGTACTTCCACCCAGTGCCAAGAAGTAAAAGCCAGGGATGGTTAATAAGTGGTTCTAGACAACAGATAAAAGGAAATTCAATTTGTGGTATTTGCTGAACAGCACGTGACACTACAGGTCAATATCCAGGTGCTTCTGTAGTGATCATCTCTGGTTATTCTGAAAGAGCTGTGAAAACAAAAGCTTTAACAAATATAAGAGAATCAAGGGCAGGGATCACATTTCCCTAGAATCAGATTTTAGTGATAAAACTTATTATCCAGCTGACAGTCAGAGAGGAAGAGAAGATATCCCAAAGCTCATGCCAAGAAGAAAAGGAAGATCTTGTCAAAGATGTCACAAAGTAAGAACACCGAAGCGTGATGGGGAGCGTCGCGCTCCTGGCTGCTTTTCCATGAGGAAGCTTAGAAGCTGACTGCAAAGTACAATTTCCATTCCATTTATGAAAACAAATACTGGAGAAGTGAATTTCTTGACTGCCAGAGAAAATATTTGTTAGTGTAAAAAATAATTGAGATGAAATGTCTGAACAAAAGTGACTTTTTTTTTTTTAAAGGAAGGAAACATTGGCATACCACGGGGGAGGAAAACGCTTAAGTGCTCTGGAAGACACTGTGTTTACTTTCGCCATCTGATGCTTTGTATTTTTATTCTTTTCCTCATGGTAATGACTGAGAATAATCAAGGTTTTACACTGCACATCTTTTCAATCTTACAGCATCATTAGTCTTGCCAAAAAGATTTCATCTCTGCTCCCACAGGTCAAATTGAGTTAATGATAAGTTGGTGAGATGACTTGATTAGTACTGTAACATGAGAGAGCCTCAGGTCCAGGAATAATCACAAACCAACTGTCAGCTCTTTTGGCTTTCTGGCTGTGTTGTTGAAATGACATGCTTGGACTCAGGGGATATAGAATGACAGGGGGTGCATGGTTCACTCAGCTCTCCTACAGAGTCAGAGAAATATTTACCCAGTACCCTCAGAATAATACGAAGCACATCATCAAATTAAACCAAAATATGTCTTCACTGCTTTCAAGAGCCTGACGGAAGCTCATCAGATAATTCTAGCAACATTTGCATCCTCTCTACAATAATGATAAGGAAATTGTTTGATTTTCAAAAATACATACTCACAAAGTGACAAAGAAAAAGACAAAAATAATTACTTTTTCCAAAAGTTAAATCCTAATGTTTGTCTTATTAAACCTAATTCTCGAAATATGGGGACTTGAAAATTTGGGGACTCTTTTTTTCACTTAAATTTTTATATAATAATATTAGACTGTGTTGGAAGAAACATGTAACTACAATCAGTGAATCCACTTTAATTCATCTCTGACATTGCATATTCTGCTTATGTGTTATACTTTAAACAACACTTAAGACATAAAACATAAAACACATATACCTGGATAATACATGAAATAGAGAAAGAAAAGGCATTTTAAAATATTTCTTAAAAAAAGAAAAATCTCCTACCATAATATAAACTTTATTTTTCTAAAATATGTTTAGCAAAAACATTTTTCAGACACAAAAATATAGTGATTGCATACTATCTTTAAAAATTATTATGTAAAACACTACTTCATAACATACAGTGTATAAAACAAGAAGACTAGAGAGGAGCTGCATACAACTATGACAAAACAGGGAACCGGCCTGATGCTCTGTGATGGCCTATGGGGGGGGATGGGGGGAGGGGATGGAGGCTCAGGTGGGAGGTGTTGTGTGTATAATTATGGCTGATTTGTGCCGTTGTATAGCAGAAACACAACACTGTAAAGCAATTCCCTCACCCCCCAGTTAAAAAGTAATTTAAAATAAATAAAGTGAGAGAAAAAGAAAAAAAAACTTTGAGGGAATTTCCAGTGGCTTCTCCACTCCTAAAAAGAAGATAAGTGATGCACTTACATTGAACTAAAAGATGTAAATATTTTGTATACCAAGCAAAGTGGTTGGTCCTGTAGTACATGCTTGGAACACTTATTTCCCGAAAAATAAAGCAACTAATTTTAATATGTTTTGCATTCAAGAGCTAATGAAAATAGAACTTAAGAACTCAATTCTGTGATGTCTCCAATTCTTCACCTCTCCTTGGATCCACACTGTTGGCCATGTGACTTTACAACCCTTAGCACCGAAGAAGTGGGGTCTATTTACCATCTTTGATGTGGTACTTGCCTCGTGACTTGCTTTGGTCAACAGAAAGAGGCAAAAGTGGTGTTGTGTTGATTTTCAGCCTTTATCGCAAGAAGTTCTGTGATCTCCTCCTGCTCTTACACCTCCACCATCACTTCTGGACTAAGAGATGCATACGGAACCCAGCTGAGTTAGTCACCTCGTTGTACAAGTAAAGGTTGTCTAGATCAGCCAATAGCGAGTCCACCAGCAGATGTGTGAGCCAGACATGAAGATCAGAGGCTTTCTGCCGCTGATGAGATTTTGTGGCTAATCATCACTCAGCATTTTGATATAAAGTGAAGTGAAGTCACTCAGTCATGTCTGACTCTTTACAAGCCCACCAGGCTCCTCCGTCCATGGAATTTTCCAGGCAAGAATACTGGAGTGGGTTGCCATTCCCTTCTCCAGGGGATCTTCCCTACCCAGGGATCGAACCCAGGTCTCCCACATTGCAGGCAGATGCTTTAACCTCTGAGCCACCAGGGAAGCCCAATTCTGATATAAGCTCTACCCTTAATCTCTGTTGCTGTTGAGTCACTAAGTTGTGTCGAACTCTTTGAGACACCATGAACTGCAGCAAGCCGGGCTTCCCTGTCTTTCACTGTTTCCTGGAGTTTGCTCATATTCACGGCCATTGAGTCAGTGATGCCATCCAACCATCTGGTCCTCTTCTGCCTTCTTCTCCTTTTGCCTTCAATCTTTCCCAGCACCAGGGTCTCCAATGAAACGGCGCTTTGCATCAGGTGACCAAAGTATTCGAGCTTCAGCTAATCTCATGCAGTAAATTACATTAACATTTGTGTGAAGATTACATTAGTGATCCCTGCATAGAACAGTACTTAACAAATTTTATTTCTCTAAAACTGAATTGTGCTGAGCCACTATGTACTTATTTATATTATTTTTATTTTGAAATAAACATTTATTAAGGGCTTGATTATTAAGGGCCAGATATCATGGAAGTATATGACATAAAAGACTTTAAATGAATTTGTTTTTGTCTTTATTTCCTGAATGCTCTTTGAGAGTAGGTTCATGTCTTCACTGCGCTCTCACAGATACTAATTTATTAAACACAGGACTAATAATTCTATGAGACATAAGACATGCAATACTTTATTCTAAGCTATGATAAAATTGAGAGTCATTTTCTAGCACCCTAATCCATTACTGAGACATAAAATTAAATATTTTAATTTTTACATCAGTATGTTTATAGGTAGATATAAAGTGAATCAGCAATATAATCTAAATTTCTTTACTTTTGAGTGGATAGGTCTAACATAAAAATACATTTACATATATTTTTACCCTTGTGGCTCAGCTGGTAAAGCGTCTGCCCACAATGCGGGAGACCTAGGTTCATTCCCTGGGTCAGAAAGATCCCCTGGAGAAGGAAATGGCAACCCACTCCAGTATTCTTGCCTGGAAAATTCCATGGAGGGAGTAGCCTGGTAGGCTACAGTCCATGGGGTACCGAAGAGTCAGACACAACTGAACGACTTCACTTTCTTTCAAGGTATCCAAATCCGTCTAACACTTCTTGGTTCGATGCATGAGACAGGGTGTTTGGGGCTGGTGCACTGGGATGACCCAGAGGGAAGGGATGGGGAGGGAGGTGGGAGGGGGGCTCAGGATGGGGAACACATGTACACCCACGTCTGATTCATGTCAATGTATGGCAAAAACCACTACAATATTGTAAAGTAATTAGCCTTCAATTAAAATAAATAAATTAAAAAAAAAGAAATAGTACATGTTTTCCTCAACTACATAACTCCTACGTAGTAAAAGAAAAGTTAAGAGGCCTCATTTTAAGTGAAGCTATCTTATGACATGAAGTCCTTTAAGCCCCCTAAAATAAACTACAATGATTACATTATAATGATATTCCAAGTATGTAGGCTCATTTCACTCCTTACAAAAATCATAATTTTAATACATTAACTTAGATCCTGCTCTCAGTCCTTCTGGAAACTTACAAAACAGACTGATTTGCTTTGGATCACATTTCTGAAGAAAGACAATAAAATTTCTAAATGATAAGAGAAAAAAGCCATAGCAATACAAATTTTGAAAGCGATAGTAGCTATTGACATACTGGAACACATCATTTGATTTAATAAAATGCAAATGTCTGGTAACTTGCTTGCTTCGGGGGAACAAAAAGGACTGTAGAGGTGATGATTATTTGTCCATTTCCTTTTCTGAAGCCACCACTTATTCTACGCTTTCATGCATGATTAACAGCTTGCAGATCCTTCACATGTAATCAATAGTTGTGAAGTTTTATATTAGGTTTAGAGATTAGGAAGCCTTGATTATAAATTTTATCGATTTGTACAGCTTAGCTGCAGAAATCCCTGTACATTTTTCAGAGATTAAATTAAAAGGAGATATATGGCTGACACACACTAGAAATGCCAGTGTGATGATAAGATGTGACCTCTTTATACCCATTCCTCCAGATGAAAAAAAATCCATCTAGCACACTAAAACATGAATCAGCATGTCAACAAGCGTCAAGTTGAGATAGTAAATACAGTGAAAATGTGACAAAAAGAATTACAAAACCACAAAGAAACCTGCCTCACACTATAATAATTACAGGAGACTTGAAAGAATTAATTGCTTCAGCTCATTTTTAACTTAGGAAATCGACAGAGATAAGAATAATGAACTCCTTAACTCACACTTGGGAAAATCTGAGCCTATATTAAAATGGAAGATTCACAATCTTTTTTAAGATAAAGGAACGAGGACAAACTTAATTACTAGAAAAATAAATATAATCATTTTAAAGTTAGCAAATAACCTAGTGAATATAAAATTCATAACCAAATCTGCTTTATGAATATTCCTGTTTCAAAAACTCTTAAGGAACTGCATTATATATTATGTACATTGTTTCAGGTCTGAATATTCCTACCTTAAAATCTTTTAAGAAACTCTGTGTTCAGGTTTCCTATATTAATATGGAAACTTGAAATCAGAAAATATACCCTATATATATGGAAATAAATAGTACATATAAAACAGGCCTTGAAGAAACAATGCTAACTAAATAAATGTTAGAATAATTCATTAGCTAATAGATTTGCCATATAGAGCCAACTTTTAAAACACAGCATAAACTCCAGAGTTAACTCCTACTAGGATAATTAATTTTAACAAATATCTAGCAGATAATACAAATGGGCCAGACTAGTTCTTCAGGATAAAAAAATTAAATTAGACATGACTCCCTTCTGCGTACAACTCACAGTGTGGAGAGGTACAAGTCCGCACACAGGTAAGCTGTATCTTAATGTGGTACAAATAACACTATGGGCCAAAGAGGCACATGAAACTGTATAACTTCAATGGTAGGAACAATAAGCTGCTTCACCACAGTAGTAAAGATCAAGCTCCTTTTGGATGATTAGATGTTTTCACAATGAAGGGGGTGGACATGAAGGGCCTTCAGAAACAAAGAATACCAGGGTTGCAGAGAATCCTGGTTGTCATTTTGGACAGGGAAGAACTTTAGCCACACTTTCATTATTTTTCCATTAGTGTATTTATCCATGTAGGGAGGAGCAAAATATATATTGGAAAGGCAAACGCTTCTGAATATAATCTCCAACTGGTTCCCTGAACTCTGGATTCATATATCCAACTGCCTTCCAGTCATCTCAACTGAGTGGGCTAAAGGGCATCTCAAACAAAAATCCGCAAAACTAAGCGACTACTATTCCTTAGCCTATTTATCATTAAATACTTTTGCAAGTCTTTCCCATCTCTGTAAAATAACTCCACATTCTAGGTATCCAGGCCAAAAACCTTAGAGTCATCCTAAGGACTTCGTTCACCTCACACTATACACCCATTTGATCAACAATTTTATCCCTCCTCTCTACGATATATGTTTAGCTTCTGACCACTTATCACTACTTCTAGCACTGCTGTTTCTTTGATCTTTGCCACTATCACCCCAGGACTGCAACTAGTGAAACTGAATTCAGACTAAACTGGAATGAACATCTGCTTCTATTTTTGCTCCTCTTAGTTGTCAGAAGGACCCCTAAAAACCCTCCAGTGATGTCCACCTACGTCAGAGGAAGAGTGAAAGTCAACCATCACAATGGGCTTCTAGGTGTGGCGTGTTCTCCTACCCACCCCATCCCCACCCTTGCTCCCTGTCTGACCTCATCTCCCACTACTCTGTCTAATCTATACATTGCTGTTTAGCTGTTAGGCAGTGAGGTCACTCTTTTGAGACCTCATGGACTGTATCCCACCAGGCTCCTCAATTCATGAGATTTTCCAGGCAAGAATACAAGAATGGGTTGCCATTTCCTCTTCTGGGAGATCGTCCTGACCCAGGGATTGAACCCCTGTCTCCTGCAACCACTGAGACACCTGGGATACTCAATCTGCATATCAGATGCCACTTAAGCAGCCAGGCACATTTTCGCCTCTGGCAGGGCCTTTCCACTTCCTCTTCCTTTTGCCTAGAATATCCTCCCAGATAGACATTTTTCTTACTCCATCTGCCGCTACAGGGCTTTAATCAAATGTCATATGTTACTGAAACTTTCCTTATTATTTAAAATCTATTGTCTGTTTACTGCTTCATTTTTCTCCCTAACACTTACTGTCATCTAATATCATCTATATTTTATTTTATTATTTCCTGTTTCAAAATTAAAATGCTTGGTGCATAATCATTGTTCATAAATATTTAGCCTGATGATTGAATGAGTGAATGAATGATGAACTAATGGATCTTTCTATCTTCTGCAGTCAATAAGTTCCTAGCACAAAATAAATGAGCTACAAATTTTGGCTGATTGAAGGTAACTTTTAATAACAGAAAAGTCACCATTAAAATTCTACCTCTAAATTTAGTTATAAAATGGAATTTAAACTACTGACCACATGTATCCTCTAGAAATAGCCTTAGCATGTTTTCATGCTTAAGAAGCAAAGACAAGATTCAATTTGAATGATAAAAATATGAAATTACTGGGAGAATTCAACTGACAGGAGGGGAAAAGGTTACTGTAGACCTTTGAAAAACTAAGATGGATGGTGTTAGGAAGTGTTCTTATTTCATTATTTTACATGTAGCTGTCAGTTTTCCCAGCACCACTTACTGAAAAGGCTATCTTTGCCAAAGATAAACTCAAAATAGATTAAAGACCTAAATATAAGACCAGAAACTATAAAACTTTTAGAGGAAAACATAAAGGAACACTCAATGTTATAAATCAAAGCAAGATCCTTTATGACCCACCTCCTAGAGTAATGGGCGTAATCAGACATTTCTCCAAAGAAGACTTACAGATGGCTAACAAAATCATGAAAAGATGCTCAACACCACTCATTATTAAAGAAATGAAAATCAAAAAAACAATGAGATTTCACCTCACACCAGTCAGAAGGGCCATCATCAAAAAGCCTACAAACAGTAAATACTGGAGAAGGTCAGTAGAAAAGGGATCCCTGTTGCACTCTTTGTGGGAATGCAAATTGATACAGCGTCTTTGGAAGATGGTAGGGAGATTTCTTAATAAAACCACCATATGACCCAGCAATCTAACTCCAAGGCATATACCCTGAGGAAACCAAAATTGAAAAAGACACACGTACCTCAATTTCCTTGCAGCATTATCTACAATAAATTTTATAGAATTTAAAAAAATTTTTAAATTTTTTACATGTCCATTGAGTGGATAAAAAAGCTGTGGTACATATACACAATGGAATATTACTCAGCCATAAAAGGGAACAATTTGAGTCAGTTCTAATGAGGTGGATGGACCTAGAGCCCTATTATAGAGAGTAAAGTAAGTCAGAAAGAGAAAGAGAAATATTGGACACTAATGCATATATATGGAATCTAGAAAGATGGTATCAATGAAATTATTTGCAGGGCAGGAATAGGGAGACACAGAGAACAGACCCATGGACATGGTGTGGGGGAGGAAGAAGGAGAGGGTGCGATGGATGGAGAGAGCAGCATGGAAACTTATACACCATGTATAGAAGACAGCCATGGGATGTGCTGTCAGGAACTCAAACAGGGGTCTGTAATGACCTACAGCGGTGGGGTGGGGAGGGAGATGGGAGAGAGGTTCACGAGGGGAAGCGCGCATGTATACGTACGGCTGATTCACGCTGATATTTGGCAGAAAACAACAAAATTCTGTAAAGCAGTTATCCTTCAATTTAAAAAAATTAAAATAAAATAAAATAAGGTGGAATATCTTTGACAGAAGGAGGTGTTTCATTTAATGTCAGAAACTTGAAAAGCACTTTAAAATTTTATTTATAATGAATATCAGGCTGGTTTAGGGATATTCATTTTGAACTGCCTTTTATTGTTATTGATTTTTAAAGTATTTTCTTATTTTCTCCACTAGGGAGCAAGTTTCTCTAGGGCAAGGAACATATTTACCATTTCACTTATTTCTTATTCAGTGCTAAGCATAGAATAAGAAAGCGATGAATATATTAACTTTAAGGAAATTTACCCAAAAGGAGATGTTATGAAATGTAAGAGATTTGAAAATTACATATCAAGATAAACCTCATCAAGACAGAAAAAAAAAATTCTTGAAGTTAATGGCTATTATTTTCAAGACCTAAGAATTAGAAGAATAAACTTTTGGTATCTTACATTATCTGATATTTCAGCTTAAAAATTAGATGTTCTCTATAAATTGAGCTTAATTCATAAATAACTGCTTTTGTTTTAGATTCCGCTGTAGAACAGCTGCGGTCATTGAACACATATTAAACATCTCTTTTATTTGCATAGAGACCTAAAGAATTAGTTCTATAATTAGAGCCTGCATCAGTACTGTTTACCATGAGTTTACTGTCAGTCATGCTCTCTGATTTCTGGGGCCAAGTTCCTTTGGGCACTGCTTATATTTGTATTAGTCTGTTTATTTTAGTGACCTGGAACAAATTTCACAAGCCTATTCCCTAGCCACATGTTTTTACATGTGGCATATTTCTTAATCTATTGAATGTAGCCACAATAGGAGAGGAGAGATGTCGGTTTGTGGATAGAGCATACATGTGTAAGAAACAGGTTAAAGGGAACGGATTGTGGAATTGGACTTTTGGTTACTACAGTGCAAGTTAGCTAACACCATATTCATCATTCTCAAATCCACAAAACAGGAAAAAATAGTACCTACCTCAGACAACAGTAAGTAGTAAGAATAAAATAAGATGCTATATATGAAGTACTTAAGAAAATACCTGGCACATTTTATAAATAAGATGTGGCTATTAATTTTATTGTAATTTTATACTGATGATCTATCTACAAACATTATCACTTGTAAGAGTAAAATCCTAGAGAAGTCGGGAAGAAGTCTCTACCCCTCCCCACCCCCACCCCAAACTGGATCACCTGTCATCTCTGGCTAGTTATTCATCTTTCATTCGCCAAGCAGAAGGTAAAAGCATTCATTTATAATTTTCAAAATGTCAAGCTAAATAAATTTTTTAAAATGATTTCTGGATTACTTGGCCCATTTTCAGGTTCTTGGAGAATATGGATGTAAAGTACTAAGGAAAATATCAACTAGAAATAAAAACAGTCCTAAACTCTAACAGGAATCTAACAGAGACCTCTACAAAAGTACAGATAATGCTGCTGAACAGATACTGAATCATTTTGAGCCTACCCACTTATTTCTCATATGCAAATACAAACTCTCTTTCTCTATAAGTGAAGTTTACAATACATCATTAAACATTAGAATTGAAAATTTCAAGAATTCTTGTTTTGAATGCAAAGCCACAGGG
The DNA here is from genome assembly GCF_023699985.2 of Odocoileus virginianus. Lineage (NCBI taxonomy): Eukaryota > Metazoa > Chordata > Mammalia > Artiodactyla > Cervidae > Odocoileus > Odocoileus virginianus. The sequence continues at coordinate 35,428,655 of NC_069707.1, read as the reverse complement.
AGAGTTGTTTAAGAGGTTTTGCTATTTATTTATCTATCTGAATGGCTGCATAGCGACATTCCCAGCAAGCAAATGTCATGATCAACTTTTAGCTATTTATAATATTCTAATATACAGTAATGCTTTCTTGGAACACTTTAGCATGTCTTTTTGCAAACATTAAAAAAAAAAAAACTTGGCAAGCCCAAACTATCGGAGCAACTAACAAAAGGTACATCACTAGGAATTCTTTAAAACTGCATTTAATTTAAAGAATATCCAGGTGATTAGTTTTTAGATTCTTCTGAAATTATAATAACTAACTTTGAATACAGGACAATATATCCAGTTCTCTACTAATACATTCCCATAATTGAACCATATATAAAAATTCAAATAATTATATTTCAACAACTAAGGTTACTGCACTTCACTAGCATGTAAGATTTCTCTTTTGTTTTTAAAAAAATTACATCAAAAGGGGAAGGCCTTAAGAAAACCATTAAATTGTTATACTCAACAATAGGTTTGCCAATTCCATCTCATTCTCCTTTTTCTCTTTTATATACATTGAGAATGCATTTTTGTATGCATTTTCTGAAGTAAAGCATAATGCATTTCCCTGGCTCATCAAGGAATGAAGTACATCAGAAATATATATTTCAAAGACATTTTGAAATATTTTTCTTAAAATAGTCCCAGTTTGATTATTATAACCATTTAGGGAATCTTTTTTCAAAAATGTCATCCATATTTTCCTGATATCCTAAACACTCTATATTGAAAATATTAACTACAGCAATTATTCAAGCTCATCATCATGGCCTACTCTCCTGTTGAAGTTAATACTCCCTAATTTCAATATTTGTTGGACTTTTAGAATGTCCTCTCTCTTCCAAGGGAACATTTTGTGAAGACATGAGTTATGCCATATGTCTTTGACTCCATCAAGGATTAAAGCACAATGTCACATGATAAAGGCTTCTTTAAAATTTAACCTATTGAATGAAACAATGAAAAACTTGCAGTAAATAACACATTAAATCTGTTATCTTTAAAGACAACCATCTTATCTTTTTGACTGATGTCCCTTGAGTGAGCAAAAGCATGTAACAGAACATCTAGCCCAAAGTGAAAGTGAAAGTGAAGTTGCTCAGTTTTTTCTGACTCTTTGCAACCCCATGGACTGTGCCTGCCAGGCTCCTCCGTCCATGGGATTTTCCAGGCAAGGATACTGGAGTAGGTTGCCATTTCCTTCTCCAGGGGATCTTCCTGACCCAGGGATTGAACCTGGGTCTCCCGCACTGCAGGCAGACTCTTCACTGGTGGTCTGAGACACCAGGGAAGCCCACAGTAGTATAATGCAAAAAATGATGGGGAAATAAATAGTATTTATTCAACACCTTTAAGTTCAAGTTAAATATATATATAATTTTAAACAGAATAATCATTAGTTTTGTTATCAAAGACTGAAGCAAAAAAGAAAACAACTGTTAATAGTATATCAAATTGCCTTATATTACATATATATTATTTCATCATGTTTCTTTTGAAAATATGAGGAAAATATCTGTATTAAATACTTGTGACAACTGGAAAAGAAAGGCTTTCAACTTTCTCCAACAGAATGTGTGGTCTCCTCACTGAGGCTCTGCATCATGGGGTAAGGACTCACACTGAGAGGCATAATTGAGATGGCACTTCCTGCTGAGCAAGACAGCAGCCCCCTTCCTGGGCACAGGCCAAAGACCCTGCAGCAAGAGGCCTCCACTTTCTCTTTGACACAATCGCATTTCTTTTCACTTATCAACCATCTCATCCCTGCAATTTTCTTTTAATTTTACATGAAGTTGAAAATGATCTCTCAACTGCTTCATTATGTCACCAGGCCATGTCAAAACCACACCAAAGCCCTAAATAGCAAAAACACACATCAGTCAAAATTAGTTATTCCTGAGTACATTCTTAAAAGTGAGTATTGTTTAAATACCATTAATAGATTGTTCAAAATTATAAGAAATTTATTGGTTCAAGATATTGATGGTACATATCCTAGTTTTGAATTTATGTAGTGGTTTCACTTTGCCAACAAAGGTCCGTCTAGTCAGGCTATAAAATAGATGGGGAAACAATAGAAACAGTTAGAGACATTTATTTTGGGGGGCTCCAATATCACTGCATATGTGACTGCAGCCGTGAAATTAAAAGATGCTTGCTCCTTGGAAGAAAAGTTATGACCAACCTAGACAGCATATTTAAAAGCAGAGACATTACTTTGCCAACAAAGGTCCGTCTAGTCAAGGCTCTGGTTTTCCCAGTAGTCATGTAGGGATGTGAGAGCTGGACTGTAAAGAAAGCTGAGCGCCGAAGAATTGATGCTTTTGAACTGTGGTGTTGGAGAAGACTCTTGAGAGTCCCTTGGACTGCAAGGAGATCCAACCAGTCCATCCTAAAGGAGATCCATCCTGGGTGTTCATTGGAAGGACTGATGTTGAAGCTGAAACTCCAATACTTTGGCCATCTGATGTTAAGAACTGACTCACTGGAAAAGACCCCAATGCTGGGAAAGATTGAAGGTGGGAGGAGAAGGGGATGACAGATGAGATGGTTGGATGGCATTACCGAATCTATGGAAATGATTCTGAACAAACTCCAGGAGATAGTGAAGGACAGGGAAGCCTGGCATGCAGCAATCCATGGGGCTGCAAAGAGTCAGACAGGACTTAGCAACCGAACAACAAGGCAATTAAACACTGTCAGTAAAAACCCAATAAAGTGACAAAAGAAGCAAAACAAAAATTAAAATTTTTGTTGTGACTATAGAGCACAGAAAAAGTTAAAAAGTGGAGGCATCTAAGCATTAAATACATGCTGCATGCCACGGAAAATCTTTAAGTAAAAAAAAAAAAAATCACTTAATGCTCACAAAAACTCTGAAAGGAGGTATTTTCCTCTCTAATTTTATAAAGCATGAAACTGAGACTAGAAGGGAGTTGAGTAACTTATTGATGGTTCAGCCAAAATTCAAATCTAATTATGGCAAACTCAAGAACAGTACTAACAGTGTACATACTGTTAGGAACAGCGAATTTGCATTAAGGAATCCAGAAAATATAAGTAATAATATGTAGAAAGTTTTCCATAGAAAGGGATTACAATTTACTGCAACATTATTAAAATGTAAAATACCTACTATGCTCCAGTAGTTACATTTAATTTATACTATTGTGACCACAGCTCTTTAAATAACATCAGAGTAGCTAAATGCAAATGAATAGTAAAATTAGCCTCCTAAATGAGATTATCCTTTACATCCTTGCCCTTTTTCACGTGTCAAAAGTTTGAAATGTAAGATTAATTATGATTTTTAGTGTAACTCACTTTCTTAATAATTGCTACATTATTAATGGCACACATCTGCCATAAAAGAATGTTGGACCAGTTCTCTCATCTAATTCATTTTCAAGCTGTTTGTGCTATTATTCACAAACGTTAAATTTGTTTTAAATTGTTATTTTTTTTTTGCTAAATGGCAACAAGTACTAATATTTCAGAAGTGGTTTATCAAAACCCCAAAACAGTAATGAACAACATATCCAGGTCCTTAACATCAAGAGTGAACAAGATTCAAGCACCAAAATATAAAGTAAATTTTTTTGTGCTAGGACACAGATGTTAAAAAGACCCAAAAAACGGAAGGATAACTTAAGTTCTTGAAACTTGCATTGTCTTATATTAGTGATCCATTCATCTCTAGATCCCATTATACTGTCTATAGTAAAATACTGTCAAATAGTTAGATCTATGGACAGCATTTTTAAAACAAAATCAATAAACTCCATATTAAATCAAACAAGATTTTATAGAATAAGAGCAAAATAATGCTTTCCATGACAAAGTAGACAACTTAGTCACCATGAAGGGACCAAAAGAGACTTCAAAGTCACATTATTTCTGGGAGTTTCACAAAGCCACTGAGACAATGAAGGATAAATATTATACACTCAAAAGTCAGAAAAAACTATTGACAAAATGTCTACACTAGTAAACATTGTTAGACACTACATAATATCATGGAGGAACTATATGATGTGAAAGAACAATGCTTGTCTCTTGGAAGACATTCCATTCAACGGCTGAACAAATCACTGATGTGTGGAGGATGTACTCTTGATGGCTGTGTAGAATAAACTTCAGAGCTCAATGTTCCATAAATTTGGGTACCAGTTGCCCCACCCCCCAACCAGGACTACACACAGATGCGGGAACAAGGCAGTGAATTAAACACTGGTAGAACACAGCCAAGTAAGCAGAGGGGAAAGTTGGCACTTTGAATAGAGAATTAAATAAAACTCATATGTCAATACAGGCATTTCATTGATTGAGAACAGTCAAGAGTCAAGCATAATGCCATCAGATCTTGATTCAGTATTTAAGGAAATAATAAAATGGGGAACATATTCAGTGTGATTTTCTGTGTACTGAACAAAGAAATGGGCAGTGAATACAAAACTGTTCTGCCATACTGGTGCATCCTGACTGTCAACGGGAAAGCAGCTCACATAGGTTTTCAAAGTGAAGGCCGCAGTAAGCACATTTCTTCCTCCACTGGTCATGCTGTTAAAGACCATTTCAATGATTTTAAGTGGCAAGCCCAAAGGGCCCAATTTTGACAACATATTGAATTTATTGAATAGTATAAATCTATCATATCAGAGACAAAATATCACCATATTTAATACTGAGGATCAGAAAGATTTCTTAAAATGACTGAGTAGCAAAACAACAATACAACTGCCGCAACTTTAATCTAGTTCAATACATAATGTTTTTTTTTTTTTAATGGTTTTAGAGACAGAGGAGACAGGTTGGTGCTCTTTTGGTATATATATTTTAAAATATATATAATGCTGCAACAAAACATGAAAAAATTGCTAGTACTGAATACAACGAAGGAATTAAAACCAATTTATCATTATGTCAAGTTAAAACACTTTTTAAAATTAATTAATTAAATTGGGGGATAATTACTTAACAATATCGTGATGGCTTTTGCCATACACCAACATGAGTTGGCCACAGGTATACATGTGTCTGCCACATCCTAAACCCCTCTCCCCCATCCCTTCTCACCCTATCCCTTGCTTGTTTAACTGTCTTGCTTCTGCCAACTTAAGACTCCCACAATTTGCTAAAAGTATTTTCCAATAAAATATCTATTTACCATCTCTGGCTCCATGTTAGCTCTAAACATCCAGAACTGACAGTCACTAAAGACTTGGTAGAGATCATTTCCATTGACCTATAATTTAAGAGTTAGCACTTACTAACTTAGAGGAAATAAAGAAGAGAGAAAATACAGAATGGATCTAGAACTTAAGATGTTTCTCAGAATATTCATCTTAAATCTATATACAAGTAACAAGCAAAGTTGCAATTAATGATATGTTTTAATATGAAAAAAGTACCTGGGTCTCCCACATGGTAGGCAGATGCTTTACCATCTGAGCCACCAGGGAAGTCGTAGTTAAAAAATTACCTGTATTTTCTAAACTGCATTAAACTTCCAGATGCCATCTGTGGGCTTCCCTTGTAGCTAAGCTGGAAAAGAATCCACCTGCAACGCGGCAGACCTGGGTTCGATTCCTGGGCTGGGAAGATCCCCTGAAGAAGGGAAACACTACCTGCTCCAGTATTCTGGCCTGGAGAATTCCATGGACTGTATTGTCCATGGGATTGCAAAGAGCTGGGTGACTTTCACTCACTCACTCACTCACACCATCTGTAGATACCAAAGTTGTCAGTAATACTGACCTAGTGGGTAAATTTTAAAGTCCTTGGCAAAGTCTAAAATACTCTTGTAGATTCAGGCTCCATTTACCTCTTCATTGTCTTCTCACCACTTTCTCCCTCTGAATGTTGCTGGAATACCAAGCTATCCACAGTTCATATCACATGCATCTTTGTCACCTCCATAATTCTGTTGTTGCTGTGTCCCTCGATATACTCCCCTCTGACTGCCCCTCTGTCATTCAAAACCCATCTGCCTAACTACTCCCTGCCATTTTTCAATATCACCTAGCTCAGTATCAGATATCTTATTTTTATATGAGCTTAGATGTTCTCTAGGAAAATTTTCCCTAATCCCACATTCCCTTCTTCCTCAGTTAGCTGCATTTATAATGCATTGTGACCCTTGTATCATGAAACTTACACTTTCAAATGATCAGTGTGTATATTTATCTCTACTACTAAAATATATACAACTCTAATTTCTTCTTCATTTTTACATTCTCAGAATCTATAAAGTATCTAATACACAGTAGGTGTATCAAACAATGACTTACAACTGAATGCCTAGTTTTACCTGTAAAATAGAGGTGAGGGTAATGGTGAAGGTATCATAGCTTCAATAAATGTGTGCTTCTATTCACTACTATCTATGATTGAGCAAGGTGAAGAAAATCTTAATGAACCAGATGGATGGTTATAATGAGTTACAGATGTGCTTAACCAAAAATGTACTTTTATAAATTGACTTTAACTTAATATTCAAATTCTTTAATACAATAATTTAACTTCTATTTTTTAAATGACACCAAGTCCTTGCTTTTTGCACTTGGCTTGGACTCAATTCAATGAAGAGAATGGTGAAAAAAATACAAAATAATTCCATTTATGACTGTACGTGCATGCTGAGTTGCCTCAGTCATGTTCAACTCTTTGCAACCCTATGGATTGTAGCCTGCCAGGCTTCTCTGTCCATGGAATTCTCCAGGCAAGAATACTGGAGAGGGTTGCCATGCCCTCCTCCAGGGGATCTTCCCTGGAGGGATGATGGAATGGAACCAGCATCTCTTATGTCTCCTGCATTGGCTGACAAGTTCTTTACCACTAGCGCCATTTGAGGCATATATTATAATTTTCTGAGATGAAGACTCATTAAAAAGAAAACCAAGGTATTGAAGAATTAGTACTTTTTAAATTAAAATGAGAGTTTGACATTTAATTTTATGATGGAAAGAACATATTTTAGTAAGTTACAATGAATTTTGATTGGCTTAAAAAAGGGAAAGCATTTGTTTATGAAAACTGTGGTATACTAGAAGCATGTGATGAGTCAATATGAAGATAAGTATATCACAGATTGCAACCCACTCCAGTACTCTTGCCTGGAAAATTCCACGAATGGAGAAGCCTGGTAGGTTATAGTCCATGGGGTTGCCAAGAGTCCGACACGACTGAACGACTATCTATCTATATCACAGATTCAAAGCTCTGGGATGTGAGAGTTCTTGACAGGTTATCTGGGCTGGCAGTTCCCTTGCCTTGGCAAGATCATTGTCAAAACACAGCACAGAAATGCTTCTGTGTACTTAAAAATTACCTCTAGGGGAAGAGGAGTCATAATCTCCCTTAATAATTCACTAAGCTTTTTTTTAAAACAAGGTACCTAAATATAGTTTAGCACACTGAGTTCAGAGTCCATATTCATTTGCTTTCACTTTAGTGGTGAATTAAAGTAGTTTAATTCACTGAGTAAATGCACTTTTATTTTTTAAAAGCAACTTAAACTCATGTCAGTAACTGAACACATCATTTTCTTTCCATATTTCTCTTTCCAAACTGGTTCCTCTTCCGATATCACCCACCATTTGCTCAAACCCAAGAGTCGTCCTGTATAAACTAATTTTTCCCATCTTCCACACACTCACATCAAATCAAGTTTCAAATCTTACTATTTATTACTCTAAAATTCATCCCTTTGTTATTACCTCCAGATATCACTTAGAACAATGAAAGAGCCTCCTAACTAATCTCCTTACCTCCAGTTCTGCCTTTTGTTTATAATCACACGTTATACTTTTAGTTTATAGTCATACAATGATGGATAAAAATGTTTCTATGGCATCACTTTGATTAACTACACCCAGATACAATACATATTATGTACACAGAGTTAGGAGAAATAAATATAGGAAAATATTACAAAGGGTCATTAACTATTCTCTCTGCACACACAATAACAGATATATATATATATATATATATATATATATACATGTACACATAAGAACACACACATATATACTGCATGATATATATGTATCTTAATGCCTTCCCTGGTGGCTCAGATGGTATACCCCTGCAATGCAGGAGACCTGAGTTTGCTCCCTGGGTCAGGAAGATCTCCTGAAGAAAGAATGGGCAACCCACTCCAGTATTTTTACCTGGAGAATCTCATGGACAGAGGAGCCCGGTGGGCTACAGTCCATGGGGTCACAAAGAGTCAGACACAACTGAGTGACTAATACATATACCCTAATGTTAAGAAATACTGAGTTAAATTTGTGATTGCTGTTTTAAAGGAAAACAGCAAGGAATTATGACAACATACAATAAGGGAGCTTCGGTTGTTAATAAAGCACCAAGAAAGCTCCCTTGAAGAAGAGAGATGTCAGTAGCATCCTCTGGGGGCAGGAGAATTGATTAATCTGGGTTGTAGGAAGGGTATTCCATGCAGGCTGCTCAGCTTGAAGGCCCAGAGGCAGAGCATAGGGCAGACCAGAGAAGCCATGGAAATAAAGGCAGGTGTGGTGACAATCAAGATATAGGAGTGGAAAGTGCAGGAAATGAGGCTTATGAAAGAGGTGGTGCCCATGTCAAGGCCCAGATAAAAAGAATACAGTCTTTATGTTTTTCTGCAATTACCAGTGTGTTTGTGCATATGCCCTAACTTTGTGATTGAAAAAAATAAATGAAAATACTGTTCTCAGGAGTAATATTCCTAATATGTAATGCCACCATGTCAGTCCTCTACTCCCTGCCACATTCAGGATGATGACAAACAGCTCTGAAAGCACACACACTCTGCTTTCTGGGCATGTTCTGACTTTCAGCCTGCACCTCTCACCAACCCCACAGGCATGCTGGTCTCCACCAACCTGAGTGGCTCAGTGACTGAACACAACCACATCCTCTCTCTGTCTCTAACACACTGGCCTCCCAAGATCCTCTGGCTCCTACATGCAGGACAATCAGAACTAAGGTCCCGGGAAGCTCTCCGGGCAACGTAGCCTCTGTCGTCTGCCGTGCTGCGCTGAGCCGCTCAGCTGTGACCAACTCTGCGTGACCCCCGGACTCATGTGCAAACTAGGATTCTCCACCAGGCCTCTATCTTCCCGTGTGTGTTTCCCTGGCACAACTCAAAATATGCTTAGGTTAAAATGTGCCCATATATATATGTACCTATACACATATATACATGTATATACACACATATATATGTATGCACACACATATATGCATATACATATATATGCATACAGCTACAGGGAAATTATTTTATCAAGAAAAATTGATTATAAAAATACTTGTGGAAGTATCTGGTAAATAACAAAGCCAGTTAAGATCAATTAAAAGAGCGAAAGAGAAATTTCATACTACAATTCTAAGGAAGGTTTTTTTCTGTTAGTAAAATGAGAATACTAATACCGATCTTACAAGAGTTCTCAAGGCTGACATGATTTTGACATTAAACAATATATATGGAAAAGGATTTGAGGTTAAAATTAAAAATCTGAATACTCACATGGCTTTTACACTGAACAAGTCTTACCTTAAAAACTACTGTTAATATATTTGAAAGTCACAGCTTGTCTCAGTATCTGTACAGTTTGTCTCAATGATCTCTTGCTTTTCACAACATTTTTTTCTATTTTTGTTATGTTTTTAAGGGAATCTATCAGGCTTTTAACTCTATTCTTGATACTCGATGTCCTAATCTGTCATCTTCTACCTACAGGATCTGTTAACTGGTGACAGAGGATTAAAATTAAGAGGAATATAGAACTATCTAAATATAGATTTAGAATCCTCTTAGAAGTTTTACATATGTCTTGTTTTCCCTTATTCAATTTATAATTAATAAATGTTTTCTATACTTAATCTTAGAAATGTAGTAGCAATATTATCTGATCTCTGTGTAAAATATCAAGCTAACTGATTTATGTAAAGGTGTGTAATGATGCTACAAGATGTTACTATATTAATCATTATATCTAGGAACAGGTAAGATATAGCATAAACAAAGAGAAACAGGTAAGTGTGGCAGACAGCAAAGATGTTTTGAAGAACAATTCTGAATTCCAGAATTATGGATGACAGTATTTGTGATCTAATAAAGTTCCTCCTGGAAGACACAGTTTTATAAAATGCAGTTTGAAAACCAATTTTCCTTACTAAGCTTTGTGTGATTACAACTTGAGATAATGATCAATATATATTCAATTAAAATTGAGCAAGAACAAATTGATTAGGTAATACTGATGAAATGAGTATAACATTCTTAGTTGTGCAGACTTTCAAGCTTTAGAAGGAAGAATCTCAAATTAATGTGTGACTGCATTGTCTATAGAAATTGGCATTTCCTAAAGATGACATTTTATAATATTATACTTACCTTCTGTAGCTTTTTGTATTTTAAATCTCCAATCTAATTTATTTTGATCCATTAAGATCTTTATAGCTTCTTTTTTAATGTTATCTAGTTTGGAGGATATAAGTATCTATATTCTTGTTCTAAAGTTCTAATGATTCTCCTGTTTTCGTAATTAAGCTACTTATTTGTGATTGAGTAAATATGATCAAAGAGTCAGAAAATACACAAATTTCACAAGGAGGCTGCCTCAGGGCAGAAAGTGATCCAGGTACCATCCAAAGGTTATCGAATTACAGCATTCACATGCAAAGAAAAATGGTGCTAATAACTAAAAATCATAATGACCTATTGTTTAAAATAACTCAATTTATTCTTCCATCCATCAGATTTTGCAATAAAATCTGACATAATTTGTATCCAATGGCAATAAATCTAGATTATCAGGGACTTGTATCGTGACACGATGTGTTGAGCAAATACTATGGCACTGGTGTTAGCTATCTCATCCCAATTCTCAAATTAGTAAAACCAAGCAGTTGGCTCTAAGTATAGTTTTGGTGTATATATACATATATATATATACGTATATATATATATATATATATAAAGCAAGGAAAAATAACACATTATGCATTATTTTTCCTTGCTTTTATTTCTCTAATATGGAGACTTTTTTTTTGATGAGTAGGGAAAACAGAATTCAGAAAGGCAAGAAAGAAAACTGAACTACACGTCATTTCACTTAGGTTAACAGTAAAGCTTGAAAATCTGCCGCCATCACTTTCCTTTGAGTTATTAACATGCACATATAAGGATAGCCAAATCACTCTTTTGACTATTATGTTTATAATGAACTATTAATTTTTTTAAATGTACTTTTTCTATTAGCAATGTTCTTAATCTTTCCCTGTTTTTACTATAATAAGTAAAATCATGACATTAGCAAAACTTTTCCATCTTGTCTTCTAAATCATTAATAGATTTAATACCATCAGTACTCAAATTGATCCTGAGGGCACCCACTATTAACCTCTTTCCACTTGAGAACCCAGCCTTTTATTTCTGGTCTTGCTTTCTATCAACTATACAATTTTAAATATGAGAAGGAAATTTCCATGTTAATCCTTAGTCCTCAGCTTTCCTTACTTTTGTCTTGTAGAGAATATTTTCAGAAGTTCAGAACCACACAAGCATTGCCCTTCCCCATAATAATTTTGTCAGTGCACTTCATTTGTTGGATTTCTCTCAAGTAAGGTTGGGAAGATCCCTTGGAGGGGAACAGCTACCCACTCCAGTATTCTGGCCTGGAGAATTCCATGGACTGTATAGTACATGGGGTTGCAGAGTTGGAAACGACTAAGTGACTTTCACATTTCAAGGGTCTACTTAGTCTTGAACAGAACAGTCAGAAACATTATCTAAATACCCTAACAGTATAAATCAGCTGCTTTGAAAAAGCCAGGCAAAAAAAATTAAAAGTGACAGGAGTAAATTTAAATTTCACCCATCTGTTAGACTCATACATAATCCATTAATTAAATGAAATCTAAAATGTAGTAAAGCATACTTATATGGGCTTGATTCTCTTTAGTAATAAAAACATACTTTAAAAAATTTTATCATGAAAGCATAACTAAACAAAAAAATGGCAAGCTGAGGATCTGTTAAAAATATATACTTTTTGATTGTTATTCCTTCCAATTTTCAAAGATCAAAATGGCATTCTATTTTAGTTGGATTTTTACTTAAGTATCAACTTTATTCTCCAAATGAAGAACACAGTCTCTTAAAATATAAAAGTCTTCTTGCTAAAACACTTCACAAACTTCTTTAGATATATTTTAAAAATTCAGAACTATATAATAGTGGCTTGAAAATATTTTCTCAAAGGATTTATTTCTAATAGTGCTGGTGACTTCGGAAATTATTTCCAGAAATAAACTAAAGCTGTCTATGAAAAGATAAAAGTGAATTTGCTAAAAAGTCAAATTGACTTTATCTCCAAAGATAAAGCCCTCGGTCTTATATAAGTTCCTCAATCATGGGTTTTACTTGTTTTCATATGAATTTTTATATGTTTATATAAGTTTCTCAATCATGTTTTTTGCCGGTTTTCATAGAATTTTGCAATGCCGTGGGCTTAAGTGTAATGGAAAATCAGTAACTATAATGATTATTAGAAACGTTTCTGATGTATTTTTGATAGACATTTCCTAATTTCAAATGAACTACTGTACTGAACATATTTTTAAAATTAATTAATAACTATATATTAAAGTGGGTGTAAATCTGGAGTTTATTTAAATGCTTTAATGTCATTCCCTTTAATTACAACAACAATATGAGATTGTTCCTATTGTTATATCCATACTGAAATAAAGTTAGATGTTCTGTCCAGTCAGAATACTGAAGAGTTCTGGTTCTTCAATATTATAATCCAATGAAATCTGAAAAAATGTTAACTAAAATAAATGGTCTTAATTTACCAGAGACTTTCCAATTTTACAATATTTTGTTCTCATTATATAATTTTTAGACTTAATCCTAGTTTCAAAGACAATACTGTTAACTTTTCTGCATACCAATCCTAGTCCTTTCCTATACATCTCTTCTCACTGAAGTGGTTAAAAATTGAGATTATATTCGCAGTAATAATTTTGGCATCTTGCTCTTAAAGTTAAGAAATATTTGGAAAAAAAAGAAATATTTGAAATGTGATTCTTAAAAGTCTTTTATCTGGAAATGTAACTTCTTTTTTTTTTTTTTTTAACAATTTTCAACTCAGAAACTTCTGAGCTATTTCCAACCTAGAGCAAAAGTGTCACCAAAGATAAATCTTTATCTCAATTTCAGATTATTTATCTTGAATACAGTAATTCCACTATGTTTGAAGTCTGTCAAAGACACTAGATGCACATTGCTATGTAGGTGGAGTGACAATTTTTTCATGCTAATGTATTACAAAACTGCTAACCTAGACACTAGGTAAGAGCTGGAGGTGTGTGCTAATGAATGCATTTTATGTATTTGCTTTTGAAAAAGTTTACTTATTGACTATTTAATACAAAACAAGGCAAAAAAGTATGGCATCTTTAACTGCACACTTAAAGGATCAGGTTTGTTGAGAAGTCAAAATCTGCTTTTCAATTTAATTTTTTTAAAAGGATTTCTTTCAACCCATACTTGATTTCAACTGTTATCATAGGAAATACAACAGTAAAGGAAAATTATGAGCTATTTCAATAAAATAACACTTATATTACTAAAAATCAAACTTTTCATTGTGAGAATATAGCACAACAAATACTTTCCCCCATAATAATCTGCCTCTGTACATTAGATGAACAACTTAACTTTAAAAATATGTTACCAAAAAAATATACTTTACAGTAGTAAATTAAAAGACTATTTCCCCCTACTTTTTACAGAAAAAAATTTCATTCTATTTTTCTTCTACAGAATTTAAAGAGAAGAAATACAATACACTTTTAGTTTGTTTAGGGTGTTTTTACCAACCATCAAAAATATTTATTGAGTAATAACTATCATTCAGCAATAAATAAGATAACTGAGAACTGTATTTATGTTCAAGGACTTTACAAAATAGTGGTCAAAACTATTACTCTGTAAAACAATAAAGCTTAAAAATGAAAAAACTTAAAACTTAAAAAAAAAACTTAAAAATTAAAAAAACAAAACTTGAAAATATAAATGACAGTAATATAAATAAGCACTAAAGGCTGCTGATGAATATAGCTCAAATTCAGAGATTCAATGTTGACTAAACTGTAGAAATGAAGTGAAATGTCCAAATTTTAATCAGACACTATCATTCCTGCTAGCGAGTGAGATTCATTTAACACCTCCTTGGGCGGATGGCTGCAACTGATAAAAATGTTGTTATCAAACTGAGTTATCAAAAATGAATTATCAAATATTTATTCTTCACAATACAAAAATAAAATACAAATGACAACGCTAGATCAACCTCACGAGTATGCATGTGCTTGTCTTCGTTTTCACAATACCTGGTCAAAATGATTAGAACAGTAACAGCATTAAAAATCATATTTTCATTCTAGTACAATACTTTTAAGTATATAATGAAATATATATAAACATCCACACAGAACCTTCTTTTGGAAATAGTATATTTGCATACGAAACTCAGCTAAATTTTTAAAACTCAAAGGAATAATTCATAACAGCTGCTTCCTTTTCCCTAAACGATTGCCATGTAGACTTTGTACCTTCTACATGTTGAGTGAATTTTAAATGTCTTTTAATGCTCAGGTTTTTTCTCTTTTTTTCCCACCCCAGCAATCAACATTAAGATTACACCACACCTGCTCTCCTGTTTAAGTTTCACTTTTTCCTGAACTTAGCACTAGATTGCAAGAACTGCATTTAGCTTTCTGATACATATCTAAAAAAATGAGCCAAAATTAGTTTTACTAATTTGTGGCCATCAGTCATTTAACTGTGCCTCTCTAGTGTTTCGAGATGTCTTATTCCATGATAGAAGGGCAGTTAACACCTGTAAGGTAATTATATCTACCAAATGCTGTTGGCCAGGAATATGAATATATAATTGTTTCTACCATCTGTTAATTGTTCTATTTGAATCACTTATTTCATCATATACATATACTTGGCATTTACCTACTTTTACTAGCCTCTAGAAAGAGGCTTATACTAGAGTTTATGTCTTTACATCATTAAGATGGAATTTTTAAGTTTTGGGGTATAGACACAAATTAAATAAATAAATAAACAAACAAACATATAAGTGTGGCTGTACAAGGAAAAACAAAATTATACTAGTGAGAGGGAAATCCAAATAAGAGAGTAAGTCATTTTCACAGGGAAATATAAATTTAATAGAGAAGAGTTGACTGGAAAATTGCTAGATAACGGAGATGAAATCCTACATAAAATCACATAAATTCAAAAAAAGCACTTTTGATCACTGTCACGAGGAAATTCCAGAAAAAGAGACTGATAAATTTTATATCAAGCAGCTGAAAAAACATTCAAAGCCCTCCAGGCTTTAAAACTTAAACCAGAATCCTCATGTTCCACAGAGGGATTCAGAACTTGTATAAATATTTAATAAACATTGTACTTGCAGTATTTTAACTGCAATAAATGTTATTAACACAGGGCTGAATTTATTAACTGTGGGACTTAAGGCAAGTTTCTCCTTTTCTCAGTGCCCCATTTTCACCATTTATAAATCAAGAATATGTGAAGTGTGAAGCTTAAGAGAGATACACGTGTACAGCAATCACATTCAGTGCCTAGCAAATAGCTAGAGCTCAAGAGTGATCACTTACTATTTTTGTAACTATCATTTAAAAACAGTTCTGATTATTTTCACTGAGCAACATAAATTTAAGATCCAGCTGTCTGCGTGTGGTCTGACAGCTGGTTCCTTTTATTGTCGAGCAGTATTCCATTGCATGGACATACCACAGTCTCTTAATTATTCAAATTTTGAAGGGAATTTTGGTTGTTTCCAATTTTGTGTGATTATGAATACAGGTATTATAAACATCTGCATGCAATTTTCCATGCAGGTGTAGGCTTTTGAATCAAATAAGTAACAGTATAAACACTGGATAGCATGGTAAGACTGTGTCTAACTTTGTAAAAAAAAGTCAAACTGTCTTCCAAAGTACCAATGTGCCAACTTGCATTCTCAACAGAAATGAATGAAACATCCTACTGTTCCACATCCTTGCCAGCAATTGGTACTTTTATTTTTTAGTGGATATTAGCCATTCTAATAGGCGAGTAGTGGTATCTCACTGCTGCATTAGTTCTTGAAAAGGATTATGTCTTCTCCACTGAATTGTCTCAAGAAGCAATCGATGGTATTGGGAGGGTCTATTATTGGATTCTGTATTTCATTTTACCAATCTATGTATCTATTTTTCCTCTAATACAACATAGTCTTGACTACTGTATCTTAATAATAATTCTTGAAGTTGGATAGTATTACTCCTCTAACTTTCTTTAACTTCTTCAGAACTATGCTGGCTTTTTGAGGTCTTCTGCCTTTCTATATAAATATCAGTTTATCAGCATCTAAAAAATAACTTGCAGAGATTTAGATTGGGATTGTGCTGAACCTATAAATCAGGTTAGGAAGAACTGACATCTTAACACTATTGAATCTTCTATTCCTTACACATAGAATGTCTCTACATTTATTCAGATTCTTAAAAACTTCTTTTATCAGTGCTTTGTAGTTCTTCAAATGCAGATCCTGTATACGTTATGTTAGATTTATACACCTAAGAGTATCATTTGGGGAGGGTGCTTTTTGAACCTGAAATTCCAATTATTTATAGATGCTATAGAAAAAAGCAATATTCACTTTGTATCACGTGAAATTTTATACTTGCTATTGATTTCATGAGATTTTTAGTAGGTTGTTTGGGCTTTCAGACATCGATGATTACATTATCTGTGCGTAAGCACAGTTTTCCATCTTCCTTTACAACCTGCTCATAGGTTTTCACATTTTCTTGCTCTACTGCGCTAACTAGGATCTCTAGTACAGTATTCCTCCATTACTCACAACCAGTCCCTCCCATCAGGAAGCTTCCACAAGCCTCATATCCTCATCCATCAGAGGGGAGACAATGAAATCCACAATCACAGAAAACTAACCAAACTGATCACATGACTCACAGCTTTGTCTAACTCAATGAAATTATAAGCCATGAGGTGTAGGGCCACCCAAGACAGACAGGTCATGATGGAGACTTCTGACAAAATGTGGTCCAATGGGAGAAAGGAATGGAAAACCACTTCAGCATTTTTGCCTTGAGAACCCCATGAAGAGTGTAAAAAGGCAAGACAATATGACACAGATAGATGAACTCCCCAGGTCTGTAGTAGTCTGATACTGTAAAGATCAATATTGAATAGGAACCTAGAAATGTTAAGTCTATGAATCAAGATAAATTGGAAGTGGTCAAACAGGAGATGGCAAAAGTGAACATTGATGTTTTAGAAATCAGTGAACTAAAATGGACTGGAATGGGTAAGCTGAATTCAGATCACCATTATATCTACTACTGTTGACAGGAATCCCTTCGAAGAAATGGAGTAGCCCTCATAGTCAACAAAAGAGTCCAAAATGCATTACTTGGGTGCAGTCTCAAAAACAACAGAATGATCTCAGTTTCTTTCCGAGGTAATCCATTCAATATCACAGCAATCCAAGTCTATGCCCCAATCAATGCTGAAGAAGCTGAAGTTCAAGGGTTCTATGAAGACCTACAAGACCTTCTAGAACTAACACCCCCGAAATACTTTCTTCTCATCATAGGTAACAGGAATGCAAAAGTAAGAAGTTAAGAGGTACCTGGAATATCTTCAAGGCAAGTTTGGCCTTGGGGTACAAAGTAAAGCAAGGCAAAGGCTAACAGAGTTTTAATAACAGAATGTACTGTTCACGGCAAACACCCTCTTCCAATAACACAAGAGACGACTCTACACATGGACATCACCAGATGGTCAATATGCTGAAGTCATATAGATCATATTCTTCACAGCCAAAGATGGAGAAGGTCTATACAGTCAGTAAAAACAAAACGGGGAGCTGACTGTCGCTCAGATCATGAACTCCTTATTGCCAAATTCAGACTTAAATTGAAGAAAGTAGGGAAAACCACTAGTACATTCAGGTATGAACTAAATCAAATCCCTTAAAATTATACAGTGAAAGTGACAAATAGATTCAAGGGATTAGATTTGATAGACAGAGTGCCTGAAGAATTATGGACGGAGGTTCACAACACTGTACAGGAGGTGGTGATCAAAACCATCCCCAAGAAAAAGAAACGCAAAAACGCAAAATGGTTGTCTGAGGAGGGCTTACAGATAGCTGACAAAAGAAGAGAAGCTAAAGGCACAGGAGAAAAGATATACTCATCTGAATGCAGAGTTCCAAAGAATACCAAAGAGAGATAAAATTGCCTTTCTCAGTGATCAATGCAAAGAAATAGAGGAAAATAACAGAATGGGAAAGACTAGAGATCTCCTCAAGAAAATTAAGAGATACCAAGGGAACATTTCATGCAATATGGGCACAATAAAGGACAGAAATGGCATTGACCTGACAGAATCAGAAGATATTAGGAAGAGGTGTCAAGAATACACAGAACTATGCAAAAAAGATCTTAGTGACCCAGATAACCATGATGATAATATCACTCACCTAGAGCCAGATGAGTGTGAAGTCAAGTCGGCCTTAGGACGCATCACTATGAACAAAGCTAGTGGAGGTGATGGCATTCCAGCTAAGTTATTTCAAATCCTAAAAGATGATGATGTTAAAGTGCTGCACTCAATATGTCAGTAAAGTTGGGAAACTCAGCAGTGAAGAGAAATATCAACAACCTCAGATATGCAGATGAGACTACCCTTATGGCAGAAAGCAAAGAGGAACTAAAGAGCCCCTTGATGAAGGTGAAGAAGGAGAGTGAAAAAACTAGCTTAAAACTCAACATTCAAAAAAGTAAGATCATGGCATCTGTTCCCATCACTTCATGCCATATAGACAGGGGAATAATGGAAACAGTGAAAGATTTTAATTTATTGAACTCCAAAATCACTGGGAATGGTGACTTCAGCCATGAGATTAAAAGATACTTGCTCTTTGGAAGAAAAGCTATGACAAACTTAGTATATTAAAAATCAGAGACAGTACTTTGCTGACAAATGTCCATATAGTCAAAGCTATGGTTTTTCCCATAGTCATGTATGGATGTGAGAGCTGTACCATAAAGAAGGCTGAGCACTGAAGATGATGCTTTTGAACTGTGGTGTTGGAGAAGACTCTTTAGAGTCCTTTGAACAGCAAGGATATCAAACCAGTCAATCTTAAAGGAAATCAACCCTGAATATTCATTGGAAGGGCAGATGCTGAAGCTCCAACACTCTGGCCACCTGATGTAAGGAGCCAACTCAATGGAAATGACCCTGATGCTGGGAAAGATTGAAGGCAAGAGGAGAAGGGGATGACAGAGGACGAGATGGTTGGATGGCATTACCTACTCAATGGACATGAGTCTGAGCAAACTCTGGGAGATGGTGATGGACAGGGAATCTTGGCATGCTGCAGTCCTTGGGGTTGCAAAGAGACCAGACGTGACTGAGTGACTGAACAGCAACAATGCATATAGAGTTCTGTACTATCCTTGGTGTCAGGCATCCACTGGGCATTTTGGAATATATACCCCCATGAATAAGGGAGCACTGCTGTATGTTGTTACATGAGATTGGTGATGAAGGGCATTTTTCTTATTTTCATTCCTAAGGTAAGGATATTATTTTTATATATGCTCAATGCATTGAGTTAAATTTCAAACCAAGCTGAAATATGTATCTTTGGCTCATGTTCATGTCATGATGAAGATTTTTTCCCTAATTTTTACTTTCCAACATACTATATAATTGAATCATTTACTATATCATTGCCCTCCCCTCCCCAACCCCAAAAGGGCAGAGATCATTGTTTTGTTTACTAACATGTTCCACATACTTTGAACGACCTTCTGGCACACAGAAAGGAGCCAATAAATAACTTTAGAATGAATTTTGTCTTCTTGACCTCAATTGTGGGTACTGCTTACTTAAATTTTAATACTAAAACATTTCACATTATTTGAAATAAATACTACTAAGAAAATTTCTGAAGAAACTGATGTTAGAAGAGTTAAACTTTTAAGGATCAAAAATAAGCAACAGGTCATATTTGGACAACGCAATTTTTCAACCTGTGCAAACAATATTGACAAAAGTATAAAAGCAGTACTTCCAAAATTATCACTCAGAAGCAAAAGTTCATCTAACAAGGAAGACTGTGTGATTACTTCCTGTCGTCTGGTTTCACTACTTGTGGCAATAACAAGCATATGAGACTTCAGTGTGTGGCATGCAGTGAAAGTCTGAAAAACCATTTCATGGAGAAATAAAATTACAACATGACCATGGGACAAAACCAAGCTCTGAGTTTGTTTTAGTGTCTATTCTATAATGCTATGTTATAGAAAACCAAGAGAAGTTATGTCTGACATTAAACATGTACTTAGTTTTAAAAACAATAATAACTACAACTTATTGATTACTTACTGTATTAGTTTCTAGGACTGCTATAAAAACTTAGCACTAAATGGATAGCTTAAAAGAACAGAAATGTACATTTTTGTAGTTACGGCTAGAAATCTGAAATCAAAGTGTTAGAGTTGGTTTCTTCTAAAGCCCCTGAAAATGAAACTGTTCTGTGCCTTTCTCTTAATTTCTGGCAGCTGCCAGCAATCCTTGGTTAATTTACCTCGGTTTGTGTCAACATAAGGCCTATCTCCATTTCTGCTTTCACATGGCCTTCTTGCCTGTTTCTGCTCTCCTCCTTAAAGTATATTGGTGATTGGATTGAGGCTCCACTCCAATTCAGCATGACCTCATCTTAATTAATATTCAAAGATACTATTTCCAAATAAGGTCCCAGTCACTGGTAACAGGAACTAGGACTTCAACCTATCTTATGAAGGGACACAATTGAACCCTTTATAACCTACTATCTGCCAAGCAAAAGGCTAATTATTTAACAGATAACAGTTTTTTTCTCACAACTATTATGATAAAAGAGTCCTGTGTGTGTATTAATCTCTCAGTCATGCATGACTCTTTGTGACCCCAAGGACTATAGCCCGCCAGGTTCCTCTGTCCATGGAATTCTCCAGGCAAGAATACTGGAGTGGGTTGACATTTCCTTCCCCAAAGTAGTCTTAGGATTATGAAACAGTACTAGGAACATGATATTTTCAATAAGCGAACTGAGGCATAGGGAGGCCTACTCATTTGTCCGAGGCCACATAGAGCAGCTCCTTGGAGAAGGCTATTGGGCTGGCAAGAGCAAGCACAGCGGCAGCGTGAACGAAGTGAAGGTTGAACTCCATACAGGCAGCTCTGACATGCTGTCCTGCCAAGAGCATGCCATTTAGTAAGGACAGCACCTTTCCAAACACTGTGAGCTCATGACCTAAAACTTGTATTTCATATTCATGAATGGAGTTTAAATAAATCACAGCAGGGACTTTCAGAATTTCTTGTTACCAAAGAAACCAAAGCTCACTGTTGGTCATGAGGCACGTTGTTAATCAACAACTGGAAATGAGAGGAATAATTACTTTTTAAATTTTTGCTGCTGAGGAGATCTTTGTAGATAAATATCTCAAGTAGGGCAGAGATGCAATGTTTTGGCTTGCTTTTGGCTTAACATTTTATTCAGCTGAACAAACTCACTTTCTTGATGCAGGGTCAAAATGCTACCTGCATGGAATATGTCTTTGATGAAACTAAAACTTGTTCAGACTCAACATACAAAGTAAGGTAAAAATGACTTTGCAAACCTGTACTGAATGTCTGATTCAGTAGAACCTCGATGTTACTGAGACTGTCTTGAAATGTACTACACAGCATTTTGGTTTGCTTCACCCAAACAGAACTCTTTGCTCGTGAGCACTGTGAGCAGCAGCTGAATGCTGCTTTGCACTTTGCACTAAAGTAACAACCTCCAACTATTCTTTTCAGCCTCTGGATCAGTTTTATAAGAGATTATCCTGAGATTCAAAGCAAACTACTAAAATATACTTTTTTTTTTTTCAGTTACATGCATTATCTATATGAACTAGGATTTTCCTGACACCATGAAACCAAAACAAATTGCAGAAATCAACCAGATGTTGAGAGCAATAAGACAGCAGATCTCATGTCAAAACAGCAAAGTTCAATTTTTTTTATCAAAATACTCTTGGTTTATAAATTTATACATTTTGAAATAAATATATATTTACAAAAGTATCTGTTGGGCTTTTACATTAATTTTTTTAATGGCTTTCAATGATAAAGAGGATTGATGCTTTTGAACTGTGGTGTTGGAGAAGACTCTTGAGAGTCCCTTGGACTGCAAGGAAATCCAACCAGTCCATCCTAAAGATCAGTCCTGAATATTCATTGGAAGGACTGATGCTGAAGCTGAAACTCCAATACTTTGGCCACCTGCTGAGAAGAACTGGCTCATATGAAAACACCCTGATGCTGGGCAAGACTGAAGGCAGGAGGAGAAGGGGATGACAGGATGAGATGGTTGGATGCCATCACTGACTCAGTGGACAAGAGTTTGACTAAACCCCAGGAATTGGCAATGGACAGGAAAGCCTGACATTCTGCAGTCCATGGGGTCACAAGGAGTTGGACACAACTGAGTGATTGAACTGAACTGAACTGATAAAGAGGAACTTACTATCTGTGGACCAAAATCCTTAGTTTTCAAAGTAAGCCAAAAAGGTGATCTCTTCATTCTTCTGTCTTCATCTTTAGATACTCACTCCATTGTCCAGGCACACAGCATATGCAAGTGCTGGCACCTTCTTTCAAATCTGAAGGTCTTCCCCTTTTCTTTTTCTCAAGTTCTCAAGTTACCAAAAGCACTCCTATTGTTCAAGGCCATGCTGAAAAGTTCCCTTCTCAACAGACACAGGCCCGGCCATCATTTCCCTTCCTAGAACTCTCACAGTACCTGGAACAAATGTTTCACACCTTCATGGTAAAGTCCTTAAAAGCAACATCTGTATGGTATTGTATCTCAGATGAAGGTGTATGTATACATAAGAAACAGGAGAAACCACAAGTTAACAATGGCCAATATTCCCTGGATTCCAAAGATTTAGGGAAGAAATAATGCTAAAATGCTAGAAGAAAAATAGAAAATTCACATGAATTTTTAAAAGACAGTCAAAACTTTCAAGGGAATTGTCCTACTGGAGATGAAGGAGTCAGGCTTTTCCAGAAGTTGTGGTTCACAGACCATTTCTAATGCCAGAGTTCTTCGGTGGAAAAGTCGGATGACTGAATTACTTTTGTACATTTGCAAGCTAATATAAAGTACCAAAAAGATGTTCTTGGAATGCATGACAAATGAAAACTAAATAAGCCACAGAAATGACACAAACTAATACTTCAATACTCCAACCAAATACTGCAACAAGTCTTCTTTCTATCAAAGGTGTAACTAGTGCCCATTTTGAAAAGTGAGGTAAAAGTGAACTACTGATTCTAACAGGAAATACTCCCACTAGCTGCATAGACTTATGATTTGTAGAGCCAAAGATATTGATTGAATACAATCTTCATTCTTGCTTTGAAAGTATACAATTTGCCTTAACTTGATTTATCCTTTACCTGTTTAAATTGGCTTATGACTTTGCCTACACCTATTTATTTCTTGTAATTCTGATTATTCCACACCTTGCTCAGTGTCTCCACAAATAATTTCTCCATACCTGTCAGAGTAATCCTTCTTATCACAGATATTCAAGATATAATATTCACCAGTACTACACATACATGTTTTCAGCAATAAATTGGCTTGCATAAAAAATTTTAAAAACTTATCTAATCAAACTAGAATCCATTGCTTCAATGTAATCCTGCTAGTTACTTTTTTCATTCAATCACTGATTAGTTTTAATCACCAGGAATTAAGTATTTGTCTAAATGAAGTTGATGCTCTCAGATTCTTCTCTTCCTTTCTGTGATACTCATACAAGAGGCAGTTTCACAGTACCTTAAACAGAGAAATTACTCAATAAATGTTTGCTAAATTGAACTGAAGGGAATAAGAAATGCCATCACTTTTCTGAGACACAAGAGTCAAGGCAGAAGTGAGGTGATCTATCACAGCTAACAAAATCAGTGCATGCACATAAATGTAAAAACATAATGGCATATTCAACCCATTTACAAGTTGAACATCATTACCTTCAGAACAATCTCAAACTAATAGTATTTAGAAAAAATTAAGGTAGTGCATTTTATTAGCCATGTCCCTACTCCCATTTTGTATACATTTTATTGTCATTTCATGACTAGATGTGTCATCATGTCAGTTGCAAACATTAATCTTGCTTAGGCTTAAAGGAAAAAAAAATTCCATCCAAGGAAAGCAATGAAGCATTTCTCTCTATCTTTTATGTTTAAAGGCTTTCTGAGTGTCATCAGATAATGTCACATTCAGACAATCACTTGCCAGCTCAGAATGCACACTCTGCTTCTATTGTTGAGTGAGAAGATTTAAGAGAATAAAGAAAGAGTTAGGATACAGTATATTTTGTCAAAATCATGAAATATTTTTTGATAACAATAATGCAGAAATTAAATAACTGCTTGGATCAAAAGATTAAGGCAACTTCATGTGGAATACAATTTGTTCTATTTATTTTCACTGTTATTTTTCTAACTCACTCATTTAAATTCGATTTCCTCACAGAGCTAGAATACCAAATTTATTTCTGCAAAAATTATATTATTTCCAAGGATGTGCTCTCAATAGTAAATCTTGCGATGCACTGACTGACATGTTTTCAAAACACGAACAATAGAGCAAAAACAATGGGCCCACTTTACTGCCAGGACATACAAGAATGTTGTGACATAGGCCAGTGTCCCATCTCAGTGAGGTGCTATCCACCAAGGAGTCACCAGCTGGAAACTTACAGACCTGGCTCACCTTATCTGACTATCCCTGCCTCTTCAGGTCCTAGCTATTCTTTTCTGTCTTTTGAATCTGTGCAATTCTCTTATCTACACATTAATCCAGATAGTGAGGAAAAAATAGGCATCATGGGATAAAAATTTTTTAAATTTGTTTGTTTTCTAATTTAGGAAATGCTAGGTTAAACAAATTAAATCGGTTATTTACCATAAGTCTTGTTAAGCACTGAACTTGTTTACTGTCATTTTAACTTACCACATCAAAATTATGAAAATTCATTTGGCAATTAAATGCTTGGGGACTATTTGAAGACTAAACTATACATCCACAAACAAAAGGATGGCATTGGTATGCAAAATACATGAAAATGGGGAGATTTCACCTCTAATTTAGAAACTCAAGATTCTGGAAACAGACAAAACTAACAAGGAAACAATCCATATGAAACACAAACAAGTGAATAATTGAATTATATTTTAAGGAAGCTGGTTTGAAAGCTACGAGGTTCTGGGGTGAGTCTTCTACTCCAGAATTATGTAATCTGCTGTTGCATGAAAGAGCAATTATTGTCTTCTGTTTATAATTTTGATCCAATTCACATTCTCATGGGATTATAAATGCCTACTGTCTGCTCCTCTTTCCAAACATCTTGCGCACTAAGTTTTTTTTTCCATTCTCTCTTTCTTTAAGGGAAGAGAATTGAGGAGAGGGTGTAATACTGAAAAGAAAAATCAATTCCCTAAGAGGCAGTAAAAAGTATAACTGAGATAACATACTATAGATTGTGCAGGGACAGAGTTTTGAGGATTCAATTCATGCAGTGGTTTTCTTTCAAAGTCACTGGAAGATAGAGCAGCAATTGTGATTTTGGCAATTTTCCAAATCTCAGCTGTGTGTTGCTTGAAAAACTGCTTCTTGCTGGCAAAACATGGGTGATCAGGTGGGGACTGAAGAGAGGACACATGACCTAATAAAAATCTATGGGGAGCCACGTCAGTGAGAGACCACCAGGAAGCACACTCTAGTCTGCATCTGCTTGTGGGATGATGACAGGTGTGCATTTGGACACAGTTAGACTATTAACTACTGCTCAACAGGAAAATTAGCTCTTCTCTGTTCCCAGGCATCTCAGCATCTCAGTACAGAAGAGATATCCAATCTCACTGCCATTTGGGCTGAAAACCTTCTGGTGCCCCTCGAGCCAGAAGTAAAATTAGGACACCTGCCGAACAAAATGCCCTCCTTAAAGTGAAGTTTTTTAATGGTTCTTCTTTTTGTCTTTTAATGAGACTAAGTTTTAAAAGGGATATCTCTAAATTACCATCTCACAGTTTATAAGAAAGCATGACTAACTCTTCTAGATTTTTTTCACTTTTTTTATTTAATAATGTTAAGTTACAAACAACTAGTGCTATGATAATGTGATTCAAAATTTGTAAATTGTCATTAGCCTTTAAAAAAATAATAAGCTCTGATAACTGCACTGAAGAAAAATATGGTACTGGTTAATAGTTTGTATATAAAATATTTAAATAATTATTCCCAAGTTGTCCTCAAAGTCTAAATACTTTCAGACAAGTAACTATAAACCATCGTGCTATAAAACAGGTTTCCCTGGTGGTGCTAATGGTAAAGAACCCACCTGCCAATGCAGGAGACAGAAGACGTATGTTCAACCCCTGGGTGAGGAAGATCCCCTGGAGAAGGAAATGGCTACCCATATGTCAGTATTCTTGCCTGGAGAATTCCATGGACAGAGGAGCCTGGTGGGCTATAGTCCTTAGGGTCGCAAAGAATCAAACACAACTGAAGCGACTTAGCATACATGCACACACATACTACAAAATGTTCTACATCTACAACTGAAGCAATGAGATGAAGCACACATCAGAAATATAAGATGAAAGATCAAGAATAGAAATTGTTACAGGTTGTACAATTAAAACAAGAACTAGTGTCATCAGTTATAGCTACTTCCCTGATTCTGGAGAAAATCACTAGTATCAATCTTTATCATAGAGCTTTCCAGAATCACAACAGATGACACAATTACTACATGGACAGTGACATGAGTTAAGATCATAGCGCATTTGATTTTCATTTCTATTTGACTATCATATTCATTCTATCTTCCACAAAAATGTTCCCACCACATACAACCTAAATTCTCCCTATGCTGCTCCAAGTCTAATTGATGAACTAGCAAATACTAATAGCTATTGCAGCTATTGTTCATACCATTTTGTAAAGCTTGATGACACATAAACTAGAGAATAATCATGATTTTCCCATCAGCCAGATCTGAACAGCTGGATGTCAGCATCTTTCATTCCAGTTAAGGGAGCAACTCTACAGAGAGACACACGCAAAAGCTACTGAAACTGTCAGAGATTGACTCACATTATCATATCAGTTACAAAATGAAGTAGAACAGAAACCTATCTAACAGGGATTCAATGATCAAAAATTCAATCTTAAGGAAGAGAGGAATATGCTGAAAATTTTAGCTCAGATTACTTATGTAGGAACAGATTAAAAAGAGCTTCTTGTTGTTTAGTTGCTCAGTTGTGTCTGATTCTTTTGCAACCCCATGGACTGTAGCCCGCCAGGCTCCTCTGTCTATTGAATCTTCTAGGCAAGGTTACTGGAGTGGGTTGCCATTTCCACCCCCAGGGGACCTTCCCAATCCAAGGACTGAACCCGGATCTCTGCATCCCCTGCACTACAGGTGGATTCTTGACCACTGAGCCACTGGGGAAACCCTAAAACCAGCTATTTAATATCAAATGTTTGAAATGAACATTTAGAAATTAGCATGCAATTTACAAAGTAGTTTGATATCCCTTGCTCTATATAATAACTTTCCTTTGGACAATATGAATAGAACTATGTGATTTTTAAAATATGACCCTGACAATCAATATCTAAGAACTCTTCCACTTTAAAATTTGTATCATCCTGAGATCTAACATAGATATCAGAACCAAAACATATTTTTGTATATGACACATACAGATGATGACTAAACTTAAGAATATTAGGAATCTCAACATTTCTCATTTGCCTGGACAAAATTTTTAAAACAAAACATGGCATGACTTTAGACTTTTATTTTTTACTTTGAAATAGCCTTAAAGGGATTATATATGATTATATATACATATACCCAACTGATGAAAAAATTTTACCTGAGATAACATTTGTAAACTTCTTTTGGAGGATATAAAGAGTTTATACTTTGAGGAAATGCATATCAAAATGTAAAAACTCAAATTGGATATCTTAATGAGTATGCTGTTAAAGGGCAATGCCGCAAGTAATCATAAAACAGTAATACTTTCATCACCATCTGTACAGAATAATGACTAAAGGAAAATCTTCAAAGTAAAAACTAATACATTGGCTGTTGTGGATCTCAAATACTTAAAGCAAACTCTATGTTCTCTATTTTCCAGAATGGCCCAGTGAAAAATACTCTAGTTTCTCTAAGTATAAATCATTAGAATTGTATAAAATTCCAAATATTTTAAGATTCAAACACTGCCCCCTGCAACCAAATCAGCAAAAAGTTTTAGCAAACCATGAGTTCTAATTTTTTTTTTTACTATGAATGGTTCCAATAACAATATTATCACAATACTCATTAATAAAACTATTTACTACTGATTATTACAGAGTAAACTGCATTTGTGGTGATGCAGATATTTCCTTTCCTGCAGCGAAATGCATCTCTAAGATGCCAAAACAAACATACATACATATGTATAGCTTCTCTAAGTGAAGAGGAACTGAAGAGCCTCTTGATGAAGTTGAAAGAGACAGTGATATTCAATATGCTATAGCAATATTCAAAATGCTAAGATCATGGCATGTGGTTCCATCACTTTATAGCAAGTAGAAGGGGAAAAAGTGGAAACAATGGCAGATTTTATTTTCTTGGCCTCCAAAATTTCTGTGGACACTGATTGTAGCCATGAAATTAAAAGTGCTTGCTCCTTAGAAGAAAAGCTATGACAAAACAAAACAGCATATTAAAAAGCAGAGACATCATTTTGCCAACTAAGGTCCACATAGTCAAAGCTATGGTTTTTCTAGTAGTCATACATGGATGTGAGAGTTGGAAGAATAAGGAAGCCATAAAGAAGGTTGAGCACAGTTTGGATGCTTCCAAACTGTGGTGCTTGAGAAGACTCATTAGAGTCCCTTGGACCACATGGAGATCAAACCAGTCAAACTTAAAGGAGATCAATCCTGAATATTCATTGGAAGGACTGATGCTGAAGCTGAAAATACTGCACCCACCTAACGTGAGGAGCTGACTCAACGGAAAAGACCCTGATGCAGGGAAAGACTTAAGGTAGCAGGAGAAACGGGGTGACAAAGGATGGTATGGTTGAATGGCATCACTGACTCAATGGATATGAGTTTGAGCAAACTAAAGGAGACAGTGAAGGGCAGAGAAGCCTGGCATGCTGCAGTACAAGGGGTCGTAGAGTTGGACATGACATCGACTCATGTCAACATGCATGCATAATGTGAGAAATATTCTTGAGTTCTAATTGCTCATCTCAGAGGTCTTATTTTTTAAAAGTTGTACTAAGAATACAATATATATGTTCTGAAGTTTTGTTTTCTGTTTTTTATAATATTATCAACACTATACTCTATTCCTCCAGTGTAAGTGCGGTATTCTTCATTCATCAAATTTGCGAACCTTTCCTAGCCACCTATGCTGGTTAATAAGTATCAACCTAGCTATTCTGCCCTGGTGCCATGCTGTGTGGCAAACACCACTCTTGATGTTGCTGTAAAGGAAGATGCTTAGATGCGATTAACATGGAATCAGTAGACTTTGAGTAAAGCAGATGAACCTTCATTATATGGGTGGGCACCATCCAATCAGCTGAAGACCCTAAGAGAAAAGACAAATAACTCCCAAAGAATTCTGCCCCCAGAGAGCCTCTGGATTGAACATGGCAGCACTGTCTCCTACCAGATCTTCTAGCCTGTAAGTCTGTCTTGTGAATTTTGCACTTACAAGCCTTCAATAGCTCCAGGAGTCAACTCCTTTAAAAAAATCTCTTTTCTTTCTATCCACCCCCCTTCACTAACTCAAATTGTTCTGTTTCTCTGAGGAACCCTGACTAAAACATCACCACATTTTTTATTTTCTTCTTTATTTAGCCTCCAAGATGAGGAGCAAGGTCTAACCATGATTGATGTGTGCACAAAGGCTATGCAATCTCCCCTTCTCACCCTCACTGTTTGTGGAAACTACTGTTGAACTCTGTTTCTTAAAAAGTTGGAAGGCTATTGATGAAGAGTTGGAGTTCTTGGTTTGGTGAAGGCACATGCTAGGGTCTACCTTTCACTATGGTTTAGGCGTCCCGAGGTGGGAGCCATTGCTAAGTCTTAGCTTCTCAATGCTCCACAACAAAAGGCCCTGTTGACTCTGTATTACACAGTCATGTGAAGCCAGGGTTTCTCAGAACTGTTTTTCAGTGCTGTTGAGATTCTGCCTAGGAAGTGACTCTGAATGATGTGATTTCCATCTGGCTGCTACAATCCTAACACACTTTCAAAGTGGACACTAGTGGACTCAAACCAAGCTCTGCACCAGCCACTTTCTTTTAGGAGCAAGGCCTTCTTAGCAAACTTTGCATCTGGGATATTGCTGTGATTCCTGAGTCTTTCTGTTCTGCTAGTTTTCTAGTGCCTGTGTATTGTCATAGTGAAATCAAGTCTATCGATATGCTCTGTGCCTGGCCCTGAGAGGTACTTTCACATAAAGAAGCTGGCCACTGTTATTGAGAGCTCAAGAAAGAATAGCATCTGGAAGAGTTTTGAGAGTTAATCAGTTCACTTCAGTCACTCAGTCGTGCCAGAACTTTATGACCCTAAGAACCTGTTCATCACCAACAGGCCTCCCTGTCCATCACCAACACCCGGAGTCCACCCAAACCCAGGTCCATCGAGTCAGTGATGCCATCCAGCCATCTCATCCTCTATCCTCCCCTTCTCCTCCTGCCTTCAATCTTTCCCAGCATCAGGGTCTTTTCAAATGAGTCAGCTCTTCGCATCAGGTGGCCAAAGTACTGGAGTTTCAGCTTCAACATCAGTCCTTCCAAACAATACC
This sequence comes from Odocoileus virginianus, assembly GCF_023699985.2. Taxonomy (NCBI): domain Eukaryota; kingdom Metazoa; phylum Chordata; class Mammalia; order Artiodactyla; family Cervidae; genus Odocoileus; species Odocoileus virginianus. Next base: position 35,397,527 of record NC_069707.1, on the reverse strand, counting down.
CAGGACTGATCTCCTTTAGGATAGACTGGTTGGATCTCCTTGCAGTCCAAGGGACTCTCAAGAGTCTTCTCCAACACCACAGTTCAAAAGCATCAATTCTTTGGTGCTCAGCCTTCTTTACAGTCCACCTCTCAAATCCATACATGACCACTGGAAAAACCACAGCCTTCATTAGTTGGACCTTTGTTGGCAAAGTAATGTCTCTGCTCTTTAATATGCTATCTGGGTTGGTCATAACTTTCCTTCCAAGGAGTACGCATCTTTTAACTTCATGGCTGCAATCACCATCCGCCGAGATTTTGGAGCTCAGAAAAAAAAGTCTCTCACTGTTTCCACTGTTTCCCCATCTATCTGGCCATGAAGTGATAGGACCGAATGCCATGATCTTAGTTTTCAAATGTTCAGTTTTAAGCCAACTTTTTCACTCTCCTCCTTCACTTTCATCAAGAGGCTCTTTGGTTCTTCTTCACTTTCTGTCATAAGCGTGGTGTCATCTGCGTATCTGAGGTTATTGATATTTCTCCCGGCAATCTTGATTCCAGCTTCTGCTTCTTCCAGCCAAGCGTTTCTCATGATGTACTCTGCATATAAGTTAAATAAGCAGGGTGACAATATACAGCCTTGACGTGCTCCTTTTCCGATTTGGAACCAGGCTGTTGTTCCATGTCCAGTTCTAACTGTTGCTTCCTGACCTGCATACAGGTTTCTCAAGAGGCAGGTCAGGTGGTCTGGTATTCCCATCTCTTTCAGAATCTTCCACAGTTTATTGTGATCCACAGTCAAAGGCTTTGGCATAGTCAATAAAGCAGAAATACATGTTTTTCTGGAACCCTCTTGCTTTTTTGATGATCCAGGAGATGTTGGCAATTTGATCTCTGGTTCCTCTGCCTTTTCTAAAACCACCTTGAACATCTGGAGGTTCATGGTTCATGTATTGATGAAGCCTGGCTTGGAGAATTTTAAGCATTACTTTACTAGCATGTGAGATGAGTGCAACTGTGTGGTAGTTTGAACATTCTTTGGCATTGCCTTTCTTAGGGATTGGAATGAAAACGGACCTTTTCCAGTTCTGTGGCCACTGCTGAGTTTTCCAAATTTGCTGGCATACTGAGTGCAGCACTTTCACGGCATCATCTTCTAGGATTTGAAATAGATCAACTAGAATTCCATCATCTCCACTAGCTTTGTTCATACTGATGCTTCCTAAGACCCACTTGACTACACATTCCAGGATGTCTGGGTCTAGGTGAGTGGTCACACCATCGTGATTATCTGGGTCGTGAAGATCTTTTTTGTACAGTTCTTCTGTGTATTCTGGCCACCTCTTCTTAATAGCTTCTGCTTCTGTTAGGTCCCTACCATTTCTGTCCTTTATTGAGCCCATCTTTGCATGAAATGTTCCCTTGGTATCTCTAATTTTCTTGAAGAGATCTCTAGTCTTTCCCATTCTATTGTTTTCCTCTATTTCTTTGCATTGATCGCTGAGGAAGGCTTTCTGATTTCTCCTTGCTGTTCTTTGGAAATCTGCATTCAAATGGGTATATCTTTCCTTTTCTCCTTTGCTTTTTGCTTCCCATCTTTTCACAGCTATTTGTAAGGCCTCCTCAGACAGCCATTTTGCTTTTTTGCATTTCTTTTTCTTGGGGATGGTCTTGATTCCTGTCTCCTGTGCAGTGTCACGAACCTCCATCCATAGTTCATCAGGCACTCTATCATATCTAGTCTCTTAAATCTATTTCTCACTTCCACTGTATAGTCATAAGGGACTTGATTTAGGTCACACCTGAATGGTCTAGTGGTTTCCCCTAGTTTCTTCAATTTAAGTCTGAATTTGGCAATAAGGATTTCATGATCTGAGCCACAGTCAGCTCCTGGTCTTGTTTTTGCTGACTTTATAGAGTTTCTCCGTCTTTGGCTGCAAAGAATACAATCAATCTGATTTTGGTGTTGACCATCTGGCGATGTCCATGTGCAAAGTCTTCTCTTGTGTTGTTGGAAGAGGGTGTTTGCTATGACCAGTGTGTTCTCTTTGCAGAACTCTATTAGCCTTTGTTCTGCTTCATTCTGTACTCCAAGGCCAAATTTGCCACTCCAGGTGTTTCTTGACTTCCTACTTTTGCATTCCAGTCCCCTATAATGAAAAGGACATCTTTTTTGGGTGTTAGTTCTAGAAGGTCTTGTAGGTCTTCACAGAACTGTTCAACTTCAGCTTCTTCTGCGTTACCTATCCGGGTAATCAGATACCTGAATAAACACAGAGTTATGGGCTAAATTCCCCCTCCTTCCCGTCAAACTTGTATTTAAACCCCAGTATTTCAGAATGTGATGGTATTTGGAGAAATGCCCTTAAAAGAGGTGACCATGTGAAGAACGAGTCCCTAATGGTGAGCCCTGGGTTTAATAAGAAAAGAAAATTTAGACACACAGAGAGACGTCAGGGATGCAAGTGCACAAAGGAACCCATGTAAGGACAGAGCTAGAAGGCTGCCGTCTGCAAGCCAATGAGAGAGGCCTTGGGAAGAATCAGACTTATTGACACCTTGATCTTCAAACTTCTAGCCTACAGAACTGTAAGAAGGTAAGTTTATGTTGTCTAAAACACTAAATCTCTGGTATTTTGTTATGGCAGCCTTGGCATACTCATACATATGGCATCAGGAAATGAGGAAATAGAACACCAGAGAAAGGCATTACAGATAGCACTTCAAGTTCTTACTTGGCTTTACCTATCAAACATACACCCCAAGTTCCTCAGATCTGGGATCCAAATGTGAAAAGGAAAACTAAATTTTTCTTTGAAATGTCCAAAAACTGAAATGTCAAACTAATTGAATGTCACGGCACCTTCAAGCTCTTTATTCATGCAAGTTGCATGAGGGTGTATTTTCTAAACTTCTGTTTAATAAAAAATGTCTTTTTGGGTCCTTCTCATATGAATTTTAATTAGACTGTTATAAAATTCCTAACTCACTACTTTCCCTCAAAACACTCTAAACGTGGTTGTATTTTCTTCAGGTATTTATTTCTGTTGACTAACTCTGTAGTGTTTTTACTAAAAACCAAGTTCTTATACTACTTTTTTGTTCGTGTAGTTTTGGACAAGCCTGGAGCTAGACTGAACTTGGGATGATAACTAACAAAAACAACGCATCCTTTGCTCTTTGCTGCATTGTGACAGCTGATCCCACGGCTAACTGATATACATGGTTCCTTTTCAAGCTCTAGAATCTAATAAACTATCTCTGGTGAAGCGCCACATCCCTGAGGGGGATCTTTTCCCACTCCCAGAAGTCTAATGTTCAGAATAACTGGAATAACCTTAGAATGAGAAGCTCCAGTATAAACGGTTACCTCGGATCTTCCTCTTTCGCTTTTACTGTCCAACTTGCAGGCACTGTACTCTACAAGGTGCAAAATACAATCACATATTCTCTCTGTTCTATTTCTCTTTTATACTCTCAGTGACTTTCTTGCATGGATTTTTAAACCAATAAGTGAGGTACTTGAAGATGGGGATTACTTTGAAAAGCAAAATTTCTACAATATAGGAGTAGTTGACTAGCTTTTCACATTGAGAGAAACATTTATTAAGTCAGATTCAATATAGTTTTTACTTCCTGCTTCAAGGAAGCTTACTTAGATTTATTCAGAAGAACAGCACATGTAACCCATCAGCTGCATTTAAAAATCTAGCTCCAACAACCGAGCTATGGATATGTGTGAGACGAAGCAAGTAGAGTACCATGGTAGTAATAAAATGGAGGTGGTTAGCACACAGGTATTCACTAGAATATTACTTCAGCTGCTGTATTTTTGAAGTTGTCTGAAACGAAATACAGGGAAAAAATCCAGAATTTCTCCCAAATTCCAGCAGCAAGATGGCCATCAGTCTATTTTCTATATTGTGAATTGTCACCTTTCTCTGGGTCCTTATAGTCAACTTGGTGTGAAGTTTAGAGTTGTTATGTCCAGGGTTGATTGTCAAACACCATTTAACATAGGAATCTCAATATCTCTTAACAATAACAAACACCTATTTGCTGAACCCAAACAGCATCCAAGATATTCTTTTTGAAGCAAAGGGAAGCTCACAATCTAATGAAGAACAGCCAAAGCAATTATACTAAATGTCCCCAGAAGCTAAAATAATATAGCAGCGCAATATTTCGTAGGTCATATGAAACTTTCCAAGCAGTGAATGCAAATATTATATATCTCTTGTGAATTATTTCCAAAAATATCAAGTATTAATCAAGAAAAACAAAGGAGGATCATCTCACAGAATTGGTATCTCCCCCTTCAGCTTTTTCTTGCCCAGTTGAAACACAAACACCTGCTACAAATTCATTAAGCAAAAAGTATTTTATTTTCAACATATATAGCTTTATAAAAACAAAGGCCTATTATTATTGAGGGCAGATGTGTTTCTGGATCTGGGCCAAATTACTTTTCTTTGAAACAGCTAATATATACTCAGTCCTCAAACTAAAAATGGAAATCACCTACATTTTGATTTTTAGATGTTACGAAATATAAAAGAGATGCTTAATATGTGCTATCCTCGTAAATACCAGAGACTGACTAGAATAATGTTATCCTGCCCGCTAGAGACTGCTTTTTGCCCAAGTTCAGATGAATATAAAATAGGTATGCAAACAATGAGTGTATATGTGTGTGTGTTAGTCACTCAGTCATGTCTGACTCTTTGTGACCCCATGGACTGTAGCCCGCCAAGATCCTCTGTCCGTGGAGTTCTCCAGGCAAGAATACTGGAGTGAGTTGCCATTTCCTTCTGCAAAAGATCTTCCCGACTGAGAGACTGAACTTGGATCTCCTGCACTGCAGACAGATGCCTGAGCAGTGATCAGCAAGGATGAAGAAATCACATGAAACCTCATTTTCTTGTAGTTTCCACAATTTCACTTCATATTCAAAATGATTAGATGCTTTCTCTACATCTTAGAGACAACAGCCCAAGTGACTTATCTAAAACTTCTTAAATTCTTGATGCTTTTGCCATTTTGACTTTTTTATTTGAAAGTACTAGTTTTGATTATTTTTACCTCTCTTTCAATTAAGAGAAATCATCCTCATTTTTCTTTATTATCATTTTATTTGCTAATCAATTTCATTTTTATACTGAAACAATAATTTCCCCCACCCATTATTCAGGAGTTCAGGAAATTAGACACTCTGTCCTTGCAGCACCTGCAATCCTGAGCTTTTCAGATCCTCTGTTTAGTTTTCAGTGTAGAAGCATCATGGGAGATAAAGGAAGGGCCTTGTACCAGGGAGACTTAATGGACATATTCTATAATCACCTGAGTGCTTTCTCTGCAGTCTTCCTCATCACAGCAGCGGTGTGGGAAATACAAAAGAAATGACAAGGTTTTTGTCTGGCCAAGAGACTTCAATCAGATGGAACACGTGCAGAGGTATTTACAAGTGAAAGTTCTGAGAAAGGGAGAGTCAGTGAGCTGGAGCAGCCTGGAGGAAACAGCATGGACTGAACCTTGTGGTAGGAGGACAAGGCAGAGGAAGAGAATGTATCCGGTGGGAATTCAGGCTCTGGTCAGGGACCAGTGGGGGGTAAAACTACATGGAGAACAGACACATTGTTGAGACTCTTAAATACTGGGTGAAGAATTTGGACTTCTGCAAAGAGTGCTAAGCCTTCACAAATTGAGAGCGTGGAAACCAAGTATGATAATTATTTTTAAAAAAAGTATAAGAAAAAAAAGTCTATTGGGTGTATAGAATAGATTGAATAGGAAAGCCTGGGTAAAGATAGGTGATCTTGGAAGCAGCTACCCTGGTCCCCATGTGAAGTGATGACAGCTCAAATACTTTTACAGTTATCACAGATATTTTATCAATAAAATGTCACAAAAAAAGACATATAACTAACATGTGAAAATTGGAATTACATGAAAGAGCTTAAAGAGCTCCTATCTTCTTTTTGCTCTCAAAGGTCTCTATTGAGAGCATCATAGTTAGGAAAATGGGTTTTTACACTAATACTTTGGAGGAGGCTTTCTGAATGATTAGGATTCCTTTTGAATACAAAGTTAACGCAGTCAAGAAATCTCTCTCTTCTCCTATCCATTTCTGCTCCGTCTCTCTTGTTTTAGCATCGCTCCTAATATATAAACATACAAATCCAGGTCATTCTTCATTGACAGTTTCTGGAGTTCAGAATCAACATCCAGGAGCTCTGGGTCAACTACAGAATTAGTAAACTGCTTTAGTTCTCCAAATTCAACTGATGTCAGATACCAATCCCTTAGTTTTAATTCTACACTTTAGGATACAGTGATTTTGTTTTTATTTCCCTAGCAACAACTGAGTAATTAAGATTGAGAGAAGAGAAAGCAGAACTCCAACAAATGCTGTGAACAACCTGACTACTCAGACATCATCATCCTACCATCTCCTTTTCTGCAGTGGAGGAAAACATTCTCTCATTTCATATTCAAAATGCTATCATACCCTTTTCTTCCATCCAAATGCACACGTTGCTTCCTGGCTCTTCAACACTGGCAATATATAGGATTCATTTCATACCTGGTAATCTGGACGTATATGAGTAACATTTCTCACAGCTAAAATATTGTTCACACCACTTTGAAGAAGAACCCTAAATATAAGACATCATTTAGAATCAGACAAACAAAATAAGGAGACTTATAATGCTAGAGGGATGACATATAATTTGTACAAGAGGCCTTTGAAATTGGCAAATTAAAAAAATATATATATATAAGCATATTTACCTTTAATTTGAAATACTAAGTTTGAAATAAATAACTCAAAGTATAAATGTCAAGAGCTTGCCTATGACATCTCTAATTTACCAGTCCCATCCCCTGCCTGAATTATTGCTATGGTGTCTTTTGGTTTCATGACCCTTATAATAAGCATGATTTGAATACACTGACTACTGTGTCTTATACAAGTAATTTTTCAGTAATTTGCAGGGAAAAAATGATTTTTTTTTCCCCAAAAGAACTAAATTGATTATTTGAGCTAGTGAATACACTCTCAAGAAGTACTATGACTAGAATTTAGGATGCTCATTTTACAGGTAAACATTTTCAAAAGGAAAAAACAGATACAAATGAAGTAGGTATATATAATTAGTCTTACAGGTTTAATTTTTTCTTGACTTCTGCATTTGAAAGTACTTTAAAATTCACCCAAATGCTCAGTTTTCATTTTAAACAAAATAATTTTGTATTTGCAGAAATGATCTATATTCGTTAAATATGAAGATTAGTTATATAAAAAAGACAGCATTTTGTTTTTACCAGGTAGCAGAAGACTGCATTCAGAAGCAAGGATCATAAAGGAGAATTATTCCCATGGTTTGAAGCCTGTTTTGGTGTCTGTCACTTTTTTCCAGTAAACGTGTTAACTTGTACTTTCACACTCAATGCATTTTGATCACCTACAGACACAACTTGACTTCTTGATTGTTGAGAAAATTTAATCACATGAATGCTTGATTCTTGATGAAATTAAACTGCAAAGGAAGAGCTATATTATTTTATTTCATGCAATATTTTATTAAATAGCATGTAAGTTTATTGTACCATAAAGGAACTTTGAAAATATATAATTAACATATTACTCTGTTAGAGTAATACAAATTTGTTTATGGTTCAAGGGAGCAACCTTGAGAAAGAAACTTAAATTTCCCATGTATACTATTGTCTAATATTGCCATATCTCCAAAGATAAAATAATATTCTTCTACATATGTTGATAAAGTATCTATTGAAAATACATGGGACAGATTCTTATTTATATATTCAACTACTACCAGAAAAGTTACAAAGAGCATACTAAATAATAAACTTTCCTAAAAGAAAATAAATGTGAGATGATTCTAAAATACTTTTAGTGCTTAACATATACTTCAGAAAAATAAAAGCATGTGTAAAACAAACAAACAAAAAACTCCTCTACTAAAATCCCATGGAGTTTTGGAATATGGAGTCTTGGAATAGCTAAAAGCAATATGAGAAAGATACCAATATGAGTGCAAACCTAAGGAATAGCCTTTGATTACCTTTTAAAAAGCTTCCTTATGTACTAAAACAACAGTATTCATTCAACCTTGGCTACAAAAACATTTCATATTTGCTTTGATTATAAAATTGGTGCCTATAACCTTGGCCTTGGGTTTTTGATACTTTGACCTTTTTTTATGTACTGGGATTTGTTTAAACCTTAATTCGTACAGAAGCCAGAAGGAAAACATTTCAGTGTTTTCCAGCTTTACCTTTACTTTTTTAAGACTGCTCATTTTTTAAGTAGAAGGTACAATATACTGTACATCCAAATTGAGGTCAATTTCTTCTTCCAAGAATCAAATTCTTTCTGATAACAAATAACCAGCTCTTCTCCCTTACTCTTTAAATACCCCAAAGACATACTACCATATATGTGTGCATATAGTTATGCATTATTAATGTGTGTATATAAACATATAAGTGTGTATATATCTATAAATTTATGGGTGTGTGTACATATATATATATATAAAACCATATAGATATAATAGAGTCATTGTAAATGAGAATCATGAACTTGTTTTCGATTCTTTAGTTATCATTCCACAACCAGAGAGCTGACGTAGCTCAGAACACAGGCTCAACAAGCAACATAAATTCATTCATTTTTACTTTAAAATTCAAATTGAGAGCCTGCAGAGAAGCTGATAAGCTGTCTAGTAGAGTATAAAGTCTACCATGGGCCTTAAGATCTTGCACAGGTGGATTATGTGTAATGAAGTAAAAGGAATAAATATCATCTAAGGTGAACAAATCCTCCACAACTCTCATTCAGGCAAGTCAAACATGGGGAGTACATTGAAAGTTATGAATATAACATTCCATCAGAAGTTATGAATATAAATACCACCACATATATATTAATATATTGCTTTCACAAACATGTGTCGTCTATATAAAAGTATATTTCTTATAGAGATGGTAAGAGATAAAACTGTTCAAGTTTTTTTTTAGAGCAGTGGACTCAAGAAGAAAAGACCAGGAAATCTTAACTTTTCAATAAAAAATAAGGTCTAATAAAGCACAAATGCTCTTCTATTCATGCAATACCTCATCATCTAAGTATCCTGATATTATACATACAAATGCACATTTCACACACATGAAGACATTGGTACTATCATATATTAAGCCACAGCAAAATACAATTTGGTACATTGCTTTTAAATATAATTTTATATTATTGTACTATAACTCTCCAAGATATTTATAGTCTCTGATCTAATAAAATACTGGCTTATTCTTACATGCTTTTCAAAACCTATCCATGTTAATGATGATTCAAAACGTTCAATATTATTATTCCAAAGTTGATTGGTCCTAAAATGTATTAACCTCCCCCCCATCATGCAGATCCCTCCACTAGAAATGCCTCCTCTCCAGCTCCCAGACACAGCGAAGATAAAGGAAAAGCAAGAGGTTGGTATTAAACTATATGATAGCAGACACAAAGATTATAATTCAACTCCTCACCCTCTCTCCCTTTCTTTCATATATCAACTTATACCAAAGAATTGAGTTAACTTCTCACAAGACACAGAAATGGAAGGGAACTATACACAGAATTAAAAGAAGCCTTTGCTAAAAACATTTTTAATTATTTGATTTGAAACACTGAATGTCACTGAAACAATTATGTATTCTTTTTCACAGTGACAACTTCACATAAACCACGGTAGTGTAATGCTATGTTGTCCTACGTGAGACTGAAAAAATAAGTTTCTCCATTAGTATCTTGTCATATTACCACAATCATTGTTACCTCTTTCCTACTGCAATTATTACCAATAGTTGCAACATTTTCAAAACACCAGTTTTGGCATCCCTCTCATTAATGATTCTCAGCTTTCAGGTCATGCTCTCCAATACACTCTGCTTACAGGATTTTTTTGATCTTACTAGGACTTCCAGTCCAAACCATCATCATATTCTTGTGACCTCTAGTCCCTCCTTGCCCAGCTTGGATTCCAAGCACATCATTATAATCACATCCCCCCATAAATTCTCAACGTTTTTGTTCCTCTTAATATTTTCCTGGAGAAATCCTAACTCACAATTAAATTCCATCCTCTGCTTATTCTGCACTTCTGCTGAAGAAGCTGAAATTTGCTCAAGAAAAAAATTAAAAAAAAACAAACAAACTGCATAACCATGACGCCTGGTTTCACATCAATTTTTGACCACAAACCTGAGGTGGGTCCTCAACACAGCCAGCCAACTATTCTATTTCCCAATTTACTCACCTCCCTGGGAGGACTATTTCATATCTCTCTCCTCACGTCTCTTCTATCCCCACTCTCACTCTTAACTGCCTAGCTTGGTTCTTTTTCACTCGGGAGAACCTCTTCACTGTCCTATAGAAGTTCAGTGATACAAGGTCCTCCCTTCTTATACCAAGGTCCTTGCTCTTGCCTCCAACACAGTGCTACTCAAATGATCTCAGAGGTAGGACCAGCCCCTCTATCCCAATCTAGTGGAAACCTAAACTTCTATGAAATACAATAAAATAAATAACACTGAAATAAAAAAGCAAACACATGTATCATATACCAAATACTAGATTCAGTGCACACAATTATCATATCAAATTGCTAAAAAAGCTCACTCTCAAGTTCTGTCTTATCTTGTACATTGGTGATAAATAGCTTATTTCAGGCACCAGCCACATCTTCACACTTTTGAGTACAGCTAATTTTTGGAGGCCTAGATCTGGTTGTTTCCCTTGCTGAAACATTCTTCCCCAGAAAGCCACATGGCTTGCTCTTCATCTTATATACTTTAGCTCTAATGTCACCATCTCTGAGAGAACTTTCCTGACCATTACATGTTATCTATCAAAATAAAACCTTGCCAACACTTTCCATTCCCTTGCATTATTTTTTCTTCCTAGCCTTTATATTTTACTCAGCATTCTTACATGATTTATCTTTTATTGTTTCTTCTCTCAATACAAGTTCAGTTCCATGAAATTGATGATTTTCTTTTTTTTTCTGAGTTCCCAGCATTTAAATTCTACCTGGCACATAATAGGTATTCAATGGCATTGAATTAATGTATGCATTTTACCAGATATATAACCAAAGATAACTGGCATGGAACTCTCACAAGTATTTGGATAACGGTGAAAGGTTTCTGTGGTTTTGTAAACATAGATGTGCAGTTTCTCTCACAATTATACACTTTAACAAAAATGAAGTATAGTTGATTTACAATATTGTGTTAATTTCAGATGTACAACACACTGATTCAGTTATTTGCTTTACTGATTATATTTCATTATAGATTATTATAATATACTGAATATAATTCCCATTGTATGTGAAGGTGAAAGTTGCCCAGTCGTATCTGACTCTTTGTGACCTCATGGACTGTAGCCCACCAGGCCCCTTTGCCCAAGGGATTTCCAAGGCAAGAATACTAGAGTGGGTTGCCATTTCCTTCTCCAATAACTCCCAATAGTATAAAATAAATCCTTGCTACTCTTCTATTTTATGCATAATATTTAGTTAGTATCTGTTAATTCTATGCCCCGAGATTGTCCCTCCATTGCCCCTGTGGATGACCATAAGGTTGTTTTATATGTCTGTGACTCTGTTTCTGTTTTGTAAATAGACTTGTTTGTATTATGTTCAGATTCCACATATAAGCGATGTCATATTTGTTTTTCTTTGTCTGAGTTATTCACTAAATAATGTAAATATAAAAGTGATGTAAATGGTAACACTTCATTCTTTTTGTGTCTGAGTTACATTCCATTAAACACACACACACACACACAGACCACATCTTAAGCCAATTATACTCTGCTGATGGGCACTTGGGTTGCTTCCGTATCTTGGCTATTATAAATATTACTGCTATGAACACTGGGATGCATGTACCTTTTCAAATTATACTTCTAATGCTTCTTAACCGTGTGCTCCGAAGTTAGGGAAAAACAGCAGGCATGAGCTCCATCCCTCAGAAAGGGCAGTACTGTGGTGTCAGGAACGAAGTTTTAACTGTTAGACATGTTGTTTAAATTTATTTCACAAAAGCTATGCAAAAACAAGTGTCTATGATTACTTTAAGACATTTGCGATGCAATCTCCTGTAACAAGCTTTTATACAGAAGAATCGCCTAATGAAATGAAATCATGAGCAATTAAATCACATTGACTTTCAAGAAAACTAGAAGTCAATTCATAATATTTTTGCTCCTTTGCTTATGAAGGAACCTGTGTCTCTTTGACTTTGGTTCAAAGCTGATTTTACTGTGCACTCATGACACTGAATAACAAACATACTTAGGTGAGATTTGAAATATTTTCAAAAATTAAAAGTTACACATTTCTTATTTTTCAGGTAAAGAAGCAAGAGTTAAAAATCTATTTTATTTCAAAGCATTAAACATGATCAAAAGATTACCCTTGTTTAAAAAAAATAAATAATAAACATAAATTCTTTCAGATTATACTGGCATCATGTATAAATTTCCTTTAAGATTAGATACATAATGTGTTCTATTACCTTTCAATCTAGATATCTTATAGTTAGCACATTAAAATTCTTTCCTATTTAAAATAATTAATTGTAACTATTTGGTAATAATTATTTCTTTACCAAATTAGTATTATAAATAGACACTCATGTTGTGTTCCTAGCACTCAAAGCCTGTTCCTTTGGGAAGACAACAGGTTTTCTTGGAAACGCTTTCGTTGACTTGGTTTGATGTGTGTTCCATCTTCTCATAAACCCAGGCTTGGCTGCAGCTGGGTCAGATGTGGTACCCTGGCCCTTCCACACATGGTTATAGATGGAAGGCCGGCCCCCTAGTTCAGCTACTTCCACTAAATCAGAGGTTAGAGGCTGACTCCCTTTCTGTTTGTGGCTCTATGAGAATGGAGATGGTAAAACTACTGACACTGAAATGTGACTGCAAAGGGGGCATAAAGAAAATTTTGGGAGTAATGGAAATGTTTTATAACTTGATTATGTGGTTTCTGATAACTCATATGACTGTGTATTGGAAGGGTAAATTTTAATCTATTTAAATTATACCTCAATTAACTTGATTTAAAATTTTAAAGTTCCAAGGTACTGCTTTACATAATTTGTTTGTTGGAGTGCTGTTCTACCATATGGTTTTAATATACAAGTCAGCAAAATGATATTTTTTTCTGCAGTCTATCCTACAAATATGATATAAAAGGCCATGACAAGGTATTAAAATTAATACTTTAATATCATTCTGTGGAGCAGTGTATAATGCTCGACAATTGTATACCTCATTTACACAATCTATAAGCATCATATAATTGCTTTAATTTGGAACATGTTTTAATACAAATGAATAGCTTGAAAAAGCAGGCACTTGAGAACTAAAGTGGGAACATTTCTCCTATTCCAATATAATTAGCTCATTCTTCTACCTCAGTCTGCTCTCCTGTTATCTTCTGAGGTATTGCTTCATATAAAAAGACTATTGCTTCCATTTAACTACTTGTTTAAGTAGCAAATATACTGGTTTTCACCATATTTATTAATATAAAACTATGCTGTATAGAACATTCACACGATTTATGCAAATGGATATGGGAAACATTTATTAATAAAAGTGACAACATTTAGAAATACTTAAACCTTCTAGTAAAGTAATAATCTACTTAAGGTGAAACAGCTAACACTTTTCTATAGGTTTTGTACTTAAAATGATAAGAAACCAGGGGCGCTTTGTTTCAGAGAAGCCACTCATCCTTCTGGCACTAAACAGCAAAGCCTTAATTCTTTTTCCAGGATAATCTTTTAGATGTTCATCATTCAAGCAGATATACTAGTGCTTCTCTCCCAGGAGAGAGCTATTTCCAAGTGCCTATACATTTTGTAGATTCTTAAGACTGTACAATTGACAAAAACATAATGTCATTAGGGATAAACACCAAACCTTAAAAAGAAAATGGATGCACAATATAAAAGTCAATAGTTTTCGATGTTCAAACAGAGAAATCTTCATTGGCTGTAAGGGTTCAACACAGAGCACTAGAGTTTTGTTTTAAAAGTTGTCTCAGACAAATGAATGAGTGTCTGCCCTGGTTCAATAACATTCACATGAAAATAACGTAAGACAGAAAATAAACACTAGAACCTGAGAAATGAGACAGTGTTCCACATAAGGAAATATACAATAGACCAAAACTAAGAATGTAAGTTTATATTGTCCTTCCTCCCTACATCCACTAAAGTGAAGACTGTTCGGCCTGCTCAATTTTCCCCCAATTCACTGCTCCTGCAGTGTATGCAATCTTCCTTGTGGTAGAGAAGGTTAAGGTCAATTATCTAATAATTATATGATGGAGAGAAACAACCAAAAAACACATAGGAATTTGACTCAATTGCTAAACAGTCAATAAATGACAGCCAAGTATTGCAATGTAATCTTTGTGACCAGAAAAAGGGAGGAGAAAAGCTCACTGCAGGAGGCATGTTTAAAGATGGTGGAGGAACAGGACGGGGAGACCACTTTCTCCCCCACAAATTCATCAAAAGATCATTTGAATGCTTAGCAACTTCCACAAAACAACACCAGGCACCCAGAAAGGCAGCCCATTCTCCTCGAAAGAAGGTAGGACAAAACATAAAAGACAAAAATAGAGACAAAAGAGTTAGGGATGGAGACCCGTCCTGGGGAGGAAGTCCTGAAGGAGGAGAAGTTTCCAAACAACAGGAAACCCTCTCACAGGCACGTCTGTGGGGAGTTATGGAATCTGAGAGGGCAACATAACCAGGAGAAAAAAAGAAAAATAAAAACCACAGGATATGCTCCTAACCACAACTGCCAGCAGAGAAGTAGCCCAGATGATCACGACTGCCACCAGCGAGTGGAAGCTGGCCAGGGAGGCGCGGGCTGCATCACTGGTGCTGAGGGTAAGGACCAGGCCTGAACGCCCTAGGACAACCTGAGGGAGCGAACATGAGGCAGGAGCCCAACTGTGGGGCTGCCAGAGAGAGAAAAACACAGAACTTCCCCGCGGAAGGCTCTAAGGTGCAGCCTGGCCCCCTCACAAAACAAAGGATTGAGTGAATACCAAAGGAGAGCTAGCCGGCTGTGGACAGGCCCCTCCACCCCACCGGAGGCAGAGAGGCAGACATGAGACAGCCAGAACCAGAAGGCAAGGCTCAACCTCAGCCCCAGAGACAAGCGTCCTCCACCAAACCGTGAGCAGGCGCCCAGCTGCCAACCACGTCTTCCTGGGCTCCTGGACCGTTGACATTTCCCAGGAGGGTCGCAGCCTGAGATCAGCTCCCCAGAGGAGACACACAGGACACCTGAGACTGCGCTCTCACGGCGCACCCGGAAACCAAGCAGCTGGGACCGCGAGGTGAGTAAGATGCGCGGCCCACTTGGGACAGCGCGCTCGGCAAGCTCCTGGTCACCTCAGCTGCTCGGACCTGGGAAGGGCAGGAAACACTCACCCAGCCGGGTCTGTGCCCTGCGCAGACCCGAGAACCTGAGCGCTTAGACCTGGGAAAGGCAGGAGACACTGACCCCGCTTCGGATGGCGCTCCTGCAGGGCACCCTGGAGCCCGAGCAGCGCAGACCCGGAAGGCACACACCGCGAGCTGGGGCAAACCCAGTGTGGTCCGTGCACTGCGCGCGCTCCCCACACACGCCAGCGACGTTTGTGTGCAGGGTCCTCCCTCCCCACAGCACAGCTGAGCAAGTGAGCCTGAATAAGTGACCACCTCCGTCCCGCGTGTCAGGGCGGAAATGAGACACTGAAGAGACCTGCAAACAGAGGAAGCCAAAATAAAGAAGCGGGAACCGCTCTGGAAGTGACAGGAGTGACAGATTAAAGCCCTGTAGTTAGCACTGACTAAGCACTGGAGGGGGCCTTCAGACACTGAGAATGAGTAAGAGCTGGACCGAGGAACTATCTGAAACTGAACTGATCCCACGCTGCCCACAACAGCTCCAGAGAAATTCCAAGACATATTTTTATTATTAATGCTTTTTAAATTTTTTAACAAGTTCTTTATTATTGGTTTAATTTTCATTTTTAGAACCTATTACCTTGCAAAAAAGACCCTATTTTAAAGCAAATTTCATATATATGTTTATAATTTTTGTGATTTTGTTATGTATTTTTAACATTGTATTTTTTGAAAGTCTAACCTCTACTCTAGATTTTTAATCTTTGCTTTTTGGTATTTGTTATCAACTTTGTTATCAGTTTTGTACCTTTAAGAATCTAATCTTCAGCACCTAGTTTCACTTAGGGGTGTGATTACTGGCTTGATCGCTCTCTCCCCCTTTGACTCTCCCTCCTCTCCCCCAGGTCACCTCTATCTCCACCCTCCCCCTTCTCTTCTCTATTTAAATCTGTGAATCTCTCTGGGTGTTCCGGGCTGTGGAGAACACTTAGGGAACTGATTACTGGCTAGATCGGTCTCTCCCCTTTTGACTCCGCATCTTCTCCTCCTGGTCACCTCGATCTCCCTCTTCCCTCTTCTCTTCTCCATGTAACTCTGTGAACCTCTCCGGGTGTCCCTCGCTGTGGAGTACTGTTTCACCATTAACCTAGCTGTTTTATCATCCGTGCTGTGTGGATGGAGGAGTCTTGAGGCTACTGTAAGAATCAGACTGAAAACCAGAGGCAGGAGACTTACTTCCAGAACTTGAGAACATCAAAGAACTCCTGATTCCAGGGAACATTAATAGACAAGAGCTCATTCAAAAGCCTCCATACCTACACTGAAACCAAGCTCCAACCAAGAGCCAACAAGTTCCAGAGCAAGACCACCAGGCTAATTCTCCAGCAAAGCAGGAACACAGCTCTGAGCATTAAAAGACAGGCTTCCCAAAGTCATGCCAAACCCATAGACACCCCACAACTCACTACTGGACACTTCATCACACTTCAGAGAGAAGAGATCCAGCTCCAACCACCAGAACACAGACGCAAGCTCCCCTAATAAGAAAACCTTGACAAGCCACTCGTCCAACCCCACCCACAGGGACTAAGCTCCACAATAAAGAAGAACCACAAACTTCAAGGCTACAGAAAGGACACCCCAAACACAGAAATCTAAACAAAATGAAAAGGGAGAGAAATATTCAGCAGGTAAAGGAACAAGATAAATGCACACCAAACCAAACCAAAGAGGAAGAGATATGGAGTCTACCTGAAAAAGAATTCAGAATAATGATAGTAAAGATGATCCAAAATCTTGAAAACAAAATGGAGTTACAGATAAATAGCTTGGAGACAAGGATTGAGAAGATGCAAGAATGTTTAACAAGGACCTGGAAGAAATAAAGAACAGTCAATCAATAATGAACAATGCAATAACTGAGATCAAAAGCACTCTGGAGGGAACCAACAGTAGAAGAACTGAGGCAGAAGACAGGAAAAGTAAGGTGGAAGATAGAATGGTGAAAACAAATGAAGCAGAGGAAAAGAGAAAAAAGAATTAAAAGGAATGAGAACAACCTCAGAGACCTCTGGGACAATGATAAACACCCCAACATTCAAATCATAGGAGTCCCTGAAGAAGAAGACAAAAAGAAAGGCCATGAGAAAACACTTGAGCAGATAATGGCTGAAAACTTCCCTAAAATGGGGAAGGAAATAGCCACCCAAGTCCAAGAAACTCAGAGTCCCAAACTGGATAAACCAAAGGTGAAACACCTCAAGACACACATTAATCAAACTAACGAAGATCAAACACAAAGAGCAAATATTAAAAGCAGCAAGGAAAAGTAACAAATACCACACAAAGGGATCCCCATAAGGACAACAGCTGATCTTTTAACAGAAACTCTTCAGGCCAGAAGGGAATGGCAGTACATACTTAAAATGATGAAAGAGAAAAAATGTACAGCCGAGATTACTATAACCAGCAAGGATCTCATTCAAATATGAAGGAGAAATCAAAAGCTTTATAGACAAGAAAAACCTGGGAGAATTCAGTGCCACCAAACCAGATCTTCAACACATGCTAAACAATCTTCTCTAGACAGGAAACACAGAAAAGGTTTAGAAACTCAAACCCAAAACAACAAAGTAAATGGCAACAGGATCACACTTATCAATAATTACCTTAAATGTTGGGGCTGAAACCAAAAGACAAAGATTGGATGAATGGATACAAAAACAAGACCTCTATATATTCTGTCTACAAGAGAACCACCTCAAAACAAGGGACCCATACAGACTGAAATTGAAGGGCTGGAAAAAGATATTTCACACAAATGGAGACCAGAAGAAAGCAGGAGTAGCCATACTCATATCAGATAAAATAGACTTTGAATAAAGGCCGTGAAAAGAGACAAAGATGGACACTAAATAATGATCAAAGGATCAATCCAAGAAGATATAAAAATTATAAATATATATGCACCCAACATAGGATTACATCAATATATAAGGCAAATGCTAAAAAGTTTGAAAGGGGAAATTAACAGTAACACAATAACAGTGGAAAACTTTAATACCCCACTCACACCTATGAATAGATCAACCAAACAGAAAATTAGCAAGGAAACACAAACTTTAAATGATACAATCAACCAGTTAGACCTAATTGATATCTATAGGACATTTCACCCCAAAACAATGAATTTCATATTTTCTCAAGTGCACATGGAACATTCTCCAAGATATATTACATCCTGGGCCATAAATCTAGCCTTGGTAAATTCAAAAAAATTGAAATCATTTCAAGCATCTTTTCTGATCACAATGTGGTAAGATTATATGTCAACTACAGGAAAAAAACTTTAGAATACAAACATATGGAGGCCAAACAACACTCTTCTGAACAACCAACAAATCATGGAAGAAATAAAAAAGGAAATCAAAATATGCATAGAAATGAATGAAAATGAAAACACAGTAATGCAAAATCTATGTGATTCAGTAAAAGCAGTGCTAAGGGGAAGGTTCATAGCAATACTAACTTACCTCAAGAAACAAGAAAAAAATCAAATGAATAACCTAACTTTACACCTAAACACCTAGAAAAAGAAGAAATGAAGAACCCCAGGGTTAGTAGAAGGAAAGAAATAATAAAACTCAGAGAAGAAATAATTGAAAAAGAAACAAGGGGACTATAACAAAAATCAACAAAACTGAAAGCTGGTTCTTTGAGAAGATAAATAAAATAGACAAACCATCAGCCAGGCTCATCAAGAAAAAAAGGGAAAAGAATCAAATCAACAAAATTAGAAATGAAAATAGAGAAATCACAACAAATGACACAAAAATACAAAGGATCATAAGAGACTATTATCAGCAATGATACGCAATGAAATGGACAACTTGGAAGAAATGTGTGAATTCTTAGAAAAGTATAACCTTCCAAAACTGAGCCAGGAAGAAATAGAAAATCTTAACAGCCCATCACAAGCATGGAAATCAAAACTGTAATAAAAATCTTCCAACAAACAAAAGCCCAGGACAAGATGGCTTCACAAGTGAATTCTACCAAAGATTTAGAGAAGAGCTAACACCTGTCCTACTCAAAATTTTCCAGAAAATTGCAGAGGAATGTAAATTCCCAAACTCATTCTATGAGGTCACCGTCGCCCTAATACCAAGTCAGACAAAGATGCTACCAAAAAATAAGAAAAAACTACAGGCCAATATCACTGATGAACAGAGTTGCAAAATTCCTCAACAAAATTCTACCAAATAGAATCTAACAACATATTAAAAAGATCATATATCTTTTTAAAGACCAAGTGGGCTTTATCCCAAGGATACAAGGATTCTTCAATATTCAAAAATCAATCAATGAGATACACCACATTAACAAATTGAAAGATAAAAACTATACGATTATCTCAATAAATGCAGAGAAAGCCTCAGACAAAATTCAACACCCATCTATGATAAAAACCCTCCAGAAAGCAGGCAGAGAAGGAACATGCCTCAACATAATAAAAGCCATACATGATAAACCAGCAAAGATTATCTTCAATGGCGAAAAATTGAGAGCATTTCCCCTAAAGTCAGAACAAGATAAGGGTGCCCACTTTCCAAAACTATTCAACATAGTTTGGGTAGTTTTAGCCACAGCAATCAGAGAAGAAAAAGAAATAAAAGGAATCCAGATTGGAAAAGAAGTAAAACTCTCACTGTGTGCAGATGACATGATCCTCTACATAGAAAACCCTAAAGACTCCACCAGAAAATTACTAGAGCTAATCAATGAATATAGTAAAGTTGCAGGATATAAAATGAATACACAGAAATCTCTTGCATTCCTATACACTAACAATGAAATAACAGAAAGAGAAATTAAGGAAACAATCCTCCTCACTGCGGTGAGGAAAATAATAAAATACTTGGAATAAATTTACCTAAAGAAACAAAAGACCTATATATGGAAAACTAAAACGTTGAAGAAAGAAATTAAAGATGACACAAATAGATGGAGAAATATACCATGTTCATGGATCAGAAGAATAAATATAGTGAAAATGAGTATACTAACCAAAGCAATCTACAGATTCAATGCAATCCCTTTCAAGCTACCAATGTATTTTTCACAGAACTAAAACAAATAATTTCACAATTTGTATGGAAATACAAAAAACCTTGAATATCCAAAGCAAACTTGCGAAAGAAGAATGAAACCGGAGGAATCAACCTGCCTGACTTCAAACTATAATACAAAGCTACAGTCATCAAGACAGTATGATACTGGCACAAAGACAGAAACATAGATCAAAGGAACAAAACAGAAAGCCCAGAGATAAATCCATATACCTTTGGACATCTTATCTTTGACAAAGGAGTCAAAAATATACAATGGAGAAAATACAATCTTTATAACAAGTGGTGCTGGGAAAATTGGTCAACCACCTAAAAAGAATAAAACTAGATAACTTTCTAACACCATACACAAAATATACTCAAAATGGATTAAAGATCTAAATGTAAGACCAGAAACTATAAAACTCCTAGAGGAAAACATAGGCAAAACACTCTCTGACACAAATCACAGCAGGATCCTCTATGACCCAACTCCCAGAGTAATGGAAATAAAAGCAATAATAAACAAATGGGACATAATTAAACTTAAAAACTTTTGTACAATGAAGGAAACTATAAGCAAGGTGAAAGGACAACCTTCAGAATGAGAGAAAATGATAGCAAATGAAGCAACTGACAAAGAATTAATCTCAAAAATATACAAGCAGCTCTTGCAGCTCAATTCCAGAAAAATAAGTGACTCAATCAAAAAATGGGTCAAAGAACTAAACAGACATTTCTCCAAAGAAGACATACAGATGGCTAACAAACACAGGAAAAGATGCCCAACATCACTCATGATCAGAGAAATGCAAATCAACACCACAATGAGGTACCATCTCATGCCAGTCAGAATGGCTGCTATCCAAGTCTACAAACAATAAATGCCCGTGAGGGTGTGGAGAAAAGGGACCCTCTTACACTGTTGTGGGAATGCAAACTACTACAGCCACTATGCAGAACAGTGTGCAGATTCCTTAAAAAACTGAAAATAGAACTGCCATACAACCTAGCAATCCCACTGCTGGGTTACACACCAAGGAAACCAGAATTGAAAGACACATGTACCCCAAAGTTCATCACAGCACTGTTTACAATAGCTAGGACATGGAAGCAACCTAGATGTCCATTGGTAGATGAATGGATAAGAAAGTTGTGGTACACATAACACAATGGAATATTACTTAGCCATTAAAAGGAACACATCTGAATCAGTTCTAGTTAGGTGGATGAAGCAGGAGCCTATTATACACAGTGAAGTAAGAAAAACACCAATAAATATACAGAAAGAGAAACACCAATACAGCATATTAACGCATATATATGAAATTTAGCAAGATGGTAACAATGAACCTATATGCGAGACAGCAGAAGAGACACAGATATAAAGAACAGACTTTTGGACTCTGTGGGAGAAGGTGAGGTTTGAAACATGTATATTATCATATGTGAAATAGATCACCTGTCCAAGTTTGATGCATAAAATAGGGCACTCAAAGCTGGTGCACTGGGACAACCCAGAGGGATGAGATGGGGAGGGAGGTAAGAGGGGGTTTCAGGGATACGTCTACACCCATGACTGATTCATGTCAATGTACGGCAAAAACCACCACAGTATTTTAAAGCAATTAGTCTCCAATTAAAATAATTAATAAAACAAAAGCATTGCATCCTATATCAGTCTATTTTAAGGAAGACACTGAGCAATTTGTTTCAACATCTGCGAACATCATGGGAGAATAATTTAGGGTGTTGTGAGTGGCAGAAGGGTGAATGAGAGCACATTTTCTTAAGTAGGTAGGTACTGCCTAATAATAAAAGGGTGCTTTGTGAGGTAGAAAATCCTGATAATTTAAAAATATTCCTTCTGAAATTTCATTACCATATATTATTATGTATTATATATAGCATACACTATACAAAAGGTTATGCAAGGCATATGGAATTAAAGTTGATAATACCAAAAAAGTTCTTCCTTCAAAAAATTTCTACTCCAGAAATGATCTAGAAGGTACTGGTAATTCCTGTGTTGGATAATACAGGTGGAAACACTCCCTTGGTACGGAGAATATATATATATATATATATATATACACACAAACATCCCTCTATGATCCGTTCTGAATCAAATGTTTAATGATAACCATTAGCATTTTGTTATTCATTTCCTGAAAAGACCTGACTGATACTCCTTAGCAGGTTTCTAATATGTTATTATCACTTCTTCAGTGTACCCATCAGAATAAAAACCAAGAATTGACTGATTATGGAAAAAGAATGCATTAGCTTTCCATTCCCTATCTTCGCAAAACTTACAAAACATTTTAGTTGTGAAAAAAAAATGCTTTAAAGTTTTGATTAAAAGTGTTTCTAGCTACACTGATTTACTTAGAACAATCACTAGTGTGTAAGAAATTTATTTGCATGTTAATTAACTTTAGGGGAATGAGACCTGGTTTACTCTAAGATTATATAATGTTTTTCCAGGGAAAGAACAAAGCCAAATTTTGGGGAAATGACAGAATTTAATTACCTGTTTCCATGATTCCAAGAGGAATTTGTCTACCATATCTTCCATAAATGACTGATGCATTTTAATCAAAGGGAACCACAAATTGAATCAGCCTGCTTCATATTATGGTGTAGGCTGTCACTGAATATCAAACACAATCTTTATGACATAGCATAGCTAATGAAATAATAATACATTGGTGACAATACTAACATGAAAATAGAACAAGTGTAAGAATGTGAAATGTGCTATAATGATGTTTAAGATTTGTCTGACTTAAGAACAATGTTTTAAATTTTTAATAGTGTTTATATTGCAGTAACAATACAGTGTTGTACACATGTAGTAGATAGTTTTGGAATCTTAAGAGCATGAAATTTAGTCTCAATTTAGGGTCTACTGTGTGACATTTGCCTAATCTAACGTTACAGCTTCACTTATTTTAAGTGGAGTTAAGGTTATGTACATTCTTGGTAGCTGTGAGAATTAAAATAGAGCATGC
Organism: Odocoileus virginianus; assembly: GCF_023699985.2. Lineage (NCBI taxonomy): Eukaryota > Metazoa > Chordata > Mammalia > Artiodactyla > Cervidae > Odocoileus > Odocoileus virginianus. The sequence goes on along the minus strand of NC_069707.1, from coordinate 35,373,920 downwards.
AGATACCTGGTGAAAATTCTAGCACTTGGTAAATCTCAATAAGAAGAAGAGGGGCAAAATCTCAGTAAATAGAAGATTATAGAGTGTCAAGAGCACAACTAATTCCCTATTTTGTGATATTGAAGCCCATTTTTTTTTATGCTCATCATTCCTCTCTCACTCCTTCATTCTGCCAAAACTAAATCAGCTTTGGATTTGTGTGCAAATAAATGATAGGTAAGAGAAGAAACACTCAGTGCTAAATGCTTTTAAAACAGATTGCTTTCAGGTAATTGTAGATGTTTGCTATATGAAATACTGTCTGGGAGTTATGATGTGCCAGGATTTCATAAAAATTATGGGATCTTCCTTAGTAACTTCAACCTTAAATGATTCTTATCATTCCACTAGGTGAAACAGCCAGAAAGCATGCTCCTGGGCTAGAAGCAAGATGTAGTCTAACAACATTCATTAGTATCAATTTAGGTTACAGGGCATGCCAGAAAGTTCACTGAATTTGGCTGTAATTTTTGCTACAATCATTGTAACAGCAAGCCAAAAAATAAAGCCCCCAGGGTTGGGGTGAAAATGAGGTAACAGATCTATAATTACTGTACTGAGCCGGGTGCTGCTTTTTAAAGTTTTTAATACCACATAAAATCATTTCTGAATTTACTCTTTTGACTTACACAAATACATACCAGGCTATAGGCCAAACGAACTGAGTGTTCAAGAGGAAAGCACTCAGTCTCCGGTCTCTGGACGTGAGAGGAGCCAGTAACCCACCCAGTGTTTGTGAAGCAGACAACCCAAACAGTTGAATCGGTATCTGCCCGACACTCTAGGTTCGCCGGACAGGGAAGGGCTGTACTTCGCTCTCCCCGACCCCTTGCTCGGGGAATGTGACACCCCCTCTGACCCCAGACTGCCTTGCTCATTTTTCCAGAGGCATCCCAACTGTCGCTCCTTCTGTTCAGCGTTCCCTGAAACTTCCAAATAGTTGACTGCTATCAAAGCTTTAAAAATGTGCCCCATTATCATATAACATAAACATCTGTTTATCTGTCCCTTTTTTCCTTCCTTGATCTCACATTTTTACTGAGGAGTCACAAGTTTATAAACACACAAATATGGGAGGAAGGAAATACAGGCTACTTAAAAAGGGGGGCAAATTCAATGTCAAGCCCAGACTGTGTCCATATTATCTGGGAGAAAAGAGAAACTCCTGTTTATTCATGACCACATGAGAATAGTAACATCAGCTTTTCAGGTTTGCATTGGAGATGAGATATAAGGTAGGTCAGGTGATTAGCACAGTATTTGGGAGAGAGAAGTATGTTAAAATGTCTGTTATTATTATCGTCAATAGCTCAAATAAAGAAGATCATGTGACAAGTGTTTTGGTAGGAGAAAAACAAAATGCTAAAGGAATACAAGGTAAAAAAAAGTAATTTTGATTAAGATATGAGAAGTATGAAGCATGTCATTTAGGAGTTCAATAAATATTTGTTATATTGAGTTGAATTTCATGATCTGTTGGAAATTGAGCTGCGAATTAAAGGACAGATAAAATTTTGAAAAGCTAAATTAGGGAGGAAGATATTTTTTTCCCAGTCTTATGAATTTCAGTTTTATTTCTGTACATTTGCCTGATATTCTGACTATAACAATTCAAGAATATCTGATATGCTTACTTAACCATTTTGTTTTATGGAAAAAAATACTCAGCAACAGAGGAAAGGGATGAGAGAACAAATTAAGGCATTTTTACAGAAAGTCTTTCATTCTAATCTTTAGCTATAGGCATCGCTGTAATAGGTTATTTTGTTATATTAGATATGAGCAGGAAGCATAAATGGTTAAAGAACCCAGAGAGAGATCAACACTCATCTAATAAGCTGATCTCAAACAAGAAGTAGAAAAGACAGTAAGTTCTTCATAGAGGAAATGTAAGTCAAAATTTAAAATATGTATATATTCAGATGTAGCAAAAATATATGCAAGTGATATGCATATTCTATAAATTCATGCTTATATTTTACCCAAAATTTTCTTCTGTACACAGGTAGCATATAAGAGGAATGACTTGTTTGCTATTAGAAAGTTATTACAAACTTTTAAAAGAGAAGCTTCAATAGAATATTCAAAGAAACTGAATAATAGATGATGAATGTGTGAGTAAATACTACAGGGACAGAAAGTAAAATATTCTTTTGAGAACTTTATTAGTGAAGGGAAAGAGACCACTAGGTCAAAATGAAAAGTGAAAAAGTGACAGTGAAAGTGAAAGTGACTCAGTCTTATCCAACTCTTTGCAACTCCACGGACTATAGAGCCCAGGGAATTCTCCAGGCCAGAATACTGGAGTGGGTAGCCTTTCCCTTCTCCATGGGATTTTAACAGTGTCTTTTCTTTGATAAAGATCCTTAAGAATATGAATATCTGTAGGCTGTTTGAAAGAATCAAGATAACGAATGACGAGAAACACATAAGACAAAGTATTTGAAGGAAAGAGTTTCTGGAAAGATACAACAAGCTAAGATTAAGTGCACTTGGAAAAGGGTTATTATACTTCAAAAAGACATAGGATGAACTTGGGCCATCAGATCAGGAGGAAGGCAGGAAGTAGCAAATTCTGGAAAACTGGCTGTGTTTAGAAAAGAAAAGGAAGAAAGAATAATCAACTGTGCAGTTGATTTGCTCTGCATTTTCCAAATCTCCTGTAAGTGTGTTATCATACTTTAAAAATTTTTTAAAATATTAAAAACTTTTTAAAAATTGTAAAGTTGAGAGCAGACGGCTGTGATTTTTCTCACTAAAATTGAAGGTAAGATTTTCAAATGAGAGTTAAGAGTAGTTAGGTGTTTGAAAGAAAGAAACATTATGAGGGTCAGCATCTGCTTTGAGAAATGAGTTGAACAGAGACAAATGAAAGTACTGATGGTAAACTGGGCAAGGACTAAAACCAGTCAGTACAGTGAACATCTGATTACTTGGCATCATGAAGGGGGGGGGGGGGGGCATGAACATAACTCAACCTAGTGCAGGGTGAGGAAAGTGGTGAAATAAGCAGCAGAGTCTGAGGCGGGGTGTGGAGGGGGGCAGGCTGTGGATGAGCTGAGAGACTGAGCAACTGGACTTGATGACGATGCCAGAAGAAACAGACCGACGGCAGTGCAGAGGAAGACGCTGAATGGTCTAAGTGTAATGCTGGAAACCAAGGGCCTGAGAGATGCAAGTGCAGACTGCAGCCGTGACATTAAAAGACAGCTGCTCCTTGGAAGAAAAGCCATGACCAACCTAGACAGCGTATTAAAAAGCAGAGACATTACTTTGCCGACAAAGGTTGGTCTAGCCAAAGCTATGGTTTTTCCATTATTCATGTATGGATGTGAGAGTTGGACTATAAAGAAAGCTGAGCAACAGAATTTATGCTTTTGAACTGCGGTGTTGGAGAAACCTCTTGACAGTCCCTTGGTGTGCAAGGAGATCCAACCAGTACATCCCTAAGGAAATCAGTCCTCAGTGTTCATTGGAAGGACTGATGCTGAAGCTGAAACTCCAATACTTTGGCGAAGAACTGACTCCTTGGAAAAGACCCTGCTGCTGGGAAAGATTGAAGGCAGAAGGAGAAGGGGATGACAGAGGATGAGATGGTTGGGTGGCATCACCAATTCAATATACATGAGTTTGAGAAAGCTCCGGGAGTTGGTGATAGACAGGAAAGCCTGGGGTGCTGCAGTCCACGGGGTCACAAAGGGTCAGACATGACTGAGTGACTGAACTGAATTGAACTGAGAAACGCAAGCATGGACTCATTTAAAAAGAAAATACTCTAAGAAATGAGTTACCCATGGCTTGTTAAAGCACCTACAGGGTGGTAGAATGAAATGTGGAGAAAGCATGACCTAGGTGGCAAAGTGGTGATTAAAAACAAAATGGCTTGCTGAGAGTTAGAGGATCATGACAAATGAGAGTAGCATTTATATGTTGTGATAAACATAGAGGGAGCAACTCATGAAAGAGAGAAGATGACAGAATTATCAGGCATCACTTGAGTCTGAGGGGAAGAACTTAGTAAACTACCTGAGACAGGCCAGAACTCAAACACATCTGAATACTGACCCGCAGAACACCAACTACTCTTCTTAAAATTAAATAACTCAAACTAGAATTGGTCATGTGGCTTCCACCTCTCTAAAACTGAATACAATAAGAAATATGGCCCAGAAATAGGACAGTTTTTCCTTAAAGGAGCACAGAATGTGTTTGGGAAAAATAAAATAAAATTCATGAAGAAATTAGTTAATTGACAAAACAGAACATAAATAAGTGGTGCATATATGTGAAATCAAATCAAAAGATCATAGACATGAGGAAAACATAATTGCAATATGTTAAAATGGCAATATGTTAAAATGGATGTGAGAGTTGGACTATAAAGAAAGCTGAGCACAGAAGAGCTGATGCTTTTCAAATGTGGTGTTGGAGAAGACTCTTGAAGAGTCCCTTGGACTGCAAGGAGATCCAACCAGTCCATCCTAAAGGAGATTAGTCCTGGGTGTTCATTGGAGGGACTGATGTTGAAGTTGAAACTCCAGTACTTTGGCCACCTCATGCAAAGAGCTGACTCATTGGAAAAGACCCTGATTCTGGGAAAGATTGAGGGCAGGAGGAGAAGGGGATGACAGAGGATGAGATGGTTGGATGGCATCACTGACACAATGGATATGGGTTTGGGTAAACTCCGGGAGTTGGTGACAGACAGGGAGGCCTGGCGTGCTACGGCAGTTCATGGGGTTGCAAAGAGTCGGACACAACTGAGTGACTGAACTGAACTGAACTGAAAATGGCAAAGGTAAAAAATGGCAAGATGGTGAAGACTAATAAAATGAGACAATTTTCTCAGTAAGGTACACAGTGCAATGTTTTGTTGCCGCTACAACATGGTTGAAAAAGCTATTAATACACAGTATAAGAAAAATAATTAAATCTATTTAATCATGTTCATCTTTCTCTAGCATGTGGGTTTTCCCATTTGTTAGAGCATATTATATATTTACTATCAGAAGAAAGAAAATGTTTTTTCCAGAATTTGATTTAAATTACTTGGGTGTAACATTGTATTATCAGAAGGTGACGGAACCATTCAAAGTACAATTAACATTACACTTTTACCACAGTTCTATAGATTGAAATCCATCTTTCACCCGACAATGACTACGTAAGTAAAAACACTGCCCTCCCCTTTAAGAATCAGCCAGTTTAGAAGGAATTTAAGATAAAGGCATTACATCGGTTTTCCGACAGACAATGACAACATTTTACCTGCCATGCCCACTAAGTGAAAAATACAAAATTCAGCAAGACCTTGTTAATCATTTCATTTGATGGAAATGTATTCATTCAATATTCCTATGGAAAAAAATGGCCTTTTCTCCTAAGTATTAAAATAGCCATAAAGGGTTTATGACAACCAATATAAAGGGGTAGTTAGGGCCTCAATTTATCAAAATAGCTTCACTTTCCCCGGTCCCAAGAAAAAAAGTGAAACAGCATAAATACCATCAATAATGATGATGGAAGATTAGGAATTTGGAAGCATGTATTCTTTAGCTAAGAAGTGATTTATGACTGTAACAGGCCATGAGTATGACAGAAAAATTCCATAAGAAGGAAAGAGAAAGCTAAGACAGGATTATCTGCTTAGGCTGAACAAATGAGTCACAATTGTTCTGTATAATTTAGTGATCCCATTTGCATGCCATATCTCTTATAAGCATTTGCTACTAAATAATCAGTATATGAATAACCAATAATTTAATTGAGGTACTGTATAATGACACAGATAATTCATAATAAATGACTGTTAAATTGCAAGAATGCATGTATTTAAGACTATGTTATTAGAATATTAACAGCAAAAAATATTAGTTATGAAAAGGAGAAAACAATCAAAATTTATTTTATTGATCATTCTATTATTAGCATGTCTAAAAGATTCCTGTAACCATAAGTGACATAACTGACATTAATAATCTAATGGCAATAAGACTGAATTATAGTGAAATAACACATTTTTAAAAAGAATGCCTACATTTAACAATACATGTATCTATGCAAAAAAGTGATAATTTACTTGGTTAATGAAAGAAAGTTTAATAAATTCTGAAAAGGCGTAAACTACACCATCTAATTATCTGACCACAATGTAGTCCACCTAATTAAAACTAACTGGTTATTTGAAAAAATGATTCACCTAAGGAATTACTTCATCAAAGAGGAAATAAAAATGCAATTAGAGATAATTTCAAAAATAATGAAAATGATAACCCAATTTCCAGGCATTATAAATTTGCATAACTTGTTACTTCGGTAGTGACACAAGATGAAAATACAATCAGATGCAAGAAGTTACATTTCATTTTTGTTTATTATGAAAAATTTCAAACATATGGCAAAGTAGAATAATGTATCAAGCCCTCATGTCCCTAGCTTCAAAAATTATTAGTTGATGTATTCAAATCTTGTTCAGTGTTTGGTTATGTAAGTATTTTTTGTAAGCTGTCACAAATCACAAAATTGCAATGCTAGCATAAACTCATACATTATGAATTTTAACTGATAATGAAACACCAAATGTGGGATTGGAAGAAAAGTAAACTAAGTTATATATATTAATAAGTTTTAATAATATTTATTAAAACAGTATTAAAAACTTAGTTAATATCCATTTGCAACAAAAGTTAAATACAACAAAAAACAGTTATCATTACAAGGATATAAATGATTAGAATTTTTAGGACCCACCTCTAAATTGTTCTTAATTCATTGTTTGCTTAAGTTTAAGTGTCCCTGTCTGTACACACCCATGCACCTATGCATGTATATATATCAGAGAAGCACTGTAGCATCATTGTCACAAAGAACTGTTGGAGCCAGGCTGCCATGGTTTAAATTCTAGTTCCTTCTTTTAATAACTGTGTGACTAAAAAGAACTCAATTTCTTCTTTTAGTTTCTTTGCCTTTAAAATGGGCATAATACCTCACCCTGATATTGTGAGAATTTACATGCGTTAACACAGGCCTGTAATCATTTACCGAAACTCTGAACTATGATGAAACAATTTATAGTTTTTTGATCATCCCCCTTGATTTTTCTGCAGTGGTATTAATGTGTGTGATCACAGAATGTTGCTCTAGTCCCCACTGGAGAGTTACTATGCTTTCATGTCTGAGTATAGACTATGGATTTTCAGTCTTCTTAAACCACTTGTAAATTATTGCATCCTTTCGACACCATTGATCATTTTTTTCTTTTTAAATGGGAAAAGTACTTCAAGATGTCTCAGGATTATTTCACCTCTTAAAACACATAAATTATATTATGTTCTTTTTATAGTATATCTTTATTATCATTTTTTATATATGTTTATTTATTAGATTAATTGGTGGAAACCCCATGGACAGGGGAGACTGGCAGTCTGCAATCCATAGGGCTGCAGAGTCAGACATGACTGACTGAGCACACAGCACATATGTAAAATAAATATACAAAGTACATCACAGTTGACTAAATGAAAAAGCACTATAAATAATAATACGTTTCTAATATCAGTGACTAGATTTATTTTAGATTGTTATGCAATTTGTGAATGATCAAAAACATTCCACAATCACTTAAACACCTAATTTTCTCTCTCATCCAAAGGCATTAAATATAAATACCCAAGGAAAATAAATTTTAAAGCATCCATGATAAAATGAAACATTTCAGTGAATGGCCTCTCCCTGTAGTTCTTATTGACTGAGCTGAGTCCACCTTGGGATGTGAACACATTTAACTGCAGAGAGACAAGGCTACTGAGGGAAGTCTGAGGGCTTCATCCACAACACATGGACATTTCAACATAAATCACCAGGAGCTAAATTACAGAGGGTACACAAACTTCCCAGTTTCAATTTCCCATTGTTCACTCTTATTCTTCATCTAAATCCACATCAAGCACTAGTGCTCTCAAATACCTGACTTAAAAAAAATTTTTTGGGGGAGATAATTGCTTTACAATATTGTACTGGTTTCTGCTATGGTGGTGGTGTTTTAGTTGCTAAGTCATGTCCAACTCGCGATTCTATGGACTGTAGCTCACCAAGCTCATCTGTCATCAACATGAACGAGCCACAATTACCTGACTTTTTAAGTAACTCAAAATGTATCTGCAGTGGACACTTCAGATTTCTCTCTCTTCTTCTAAGACCTTTATCAAACAGACATTAATCTCAGCTTTTTTCCCCCTTTCTCCCAATTTGAACTGAAAACCTGTTTAATTCTTCTATTTCATTCACTTAGATATATGCTATCCTTCTTTTCTATATGTAGCTGGAAAATGTCGTGGTTGACAAAAGTATCCCCTCATAGGTGATAATTTCTGAAGTTTCTTTGAACTTCTCAGGATTAATATATGAAAATCATTTCTAGGGCCAAATGTATGGCTCTCAGTGTATTATATGGCATTCTTTTCAATTTCTAAACATAGATGGGGTCATCAGTGACGTCAAACTTAACTTTAGGTGACAGATAACTCTACTGAAGTGGCTCCCATAGATCTGAAGGGATGTAAAATTCAGTACTGAACAAAAATCTTTCATCAAAAAAAAAAAAAGAAAGAAAGAAATTGATACTATCATAAAAGGAAGAGATTTTTAAGCCTAAATTGTTGTTTTCATCTATGTGAATAATTGCATATAGAGTGTACCTCCAAAAAGGTATGAAAATGTTTTAGGATTCAATTTTTCTCTTTTGTGATCCAACGAAGTAGATCAAAGTCCCCGAATAGAGACTCCACAGACTACATTTGGAAGCTCCAAATAACTTCTGTCTTCTTCCACTTCCTTGCCCAGTGTAATAAGCTTCCAGTGAGACTTACTCCTAACTGCTATATTCCTGCAGAACATGATAAAGCTGGCTGTGTTCAGTTAGTACACTTCCTTAGCCAGTGTTGTGAGCTAATTTTATATTTAAGGTATAAAATTAAAATTGTGTAAAACCCATTATTTGAATTCTTTATAAAACAATCATACTCCAATATGGTTTTTGAAAGAAATCACAATGAAAATCAAAGTTTACATATATACTTTCTAAAGCACCAATTTATAACTCCTGAATTTAAAGGAAAATGAAGATAAACATAAAATGATGTTCATGAACATCTTTAAAAGTTTGCTGGTGCCAATAAAGTCTATTTTCACGCCCTGACAATCTCCTTATGAACCTGTTGTGAAGACAGAAAAATAAATTTAAGATATCAATCATTTCTATGGCAATAGATTGTGATGTCAAAACCCAGGGAAAAATACAGATTTATAGTAAGAATGGGATGTCTGTAGATAAGTGCAAAATTTGGTGTTAAGGTCTACAGAAATAGACAAAAACAGCTAGATTGCCTTTACTTATATCTTGGTTTTTTTGTTGTTCTTTTTTCCCCCAGTAGCACAAATTATATATTGTTAAGTATCACATTTCACTTATGCTCTGATGTTTATACAATTATTTAAATTCTTATTCTTATTTCAAGACACTGAAAAGCTCATTTAAATAGAAAAACATAAGGATTACTAAAGGTTTTCCCTGGTGGCTCAGATGGCAAAGAATCCTGCTGTGCAAGAGACCCAGGTTCAATCACTGGGTTGGGAAAATTCCCTGAAGAAGGGAATGGCAACCCACTCTAGTATTCTTACCTGGAAAATTCCACGGACAGAGGAGCCTGGTGGGCTACAGTCTGTAGGGCTGCAAGGAGTCAGACATGACTCAGCGACTAACACACACATACAAGGATTACTACCAATTTATTATTATTTGTTATTCAACAAACAAACATGTCATTACTTTTGAGTAAAAGGATGGTACACTTATTCAATCCAAAAGGTAGAGTCATAGAGATGCACTGCATTCATTTTGAAGAGCAGAAATTGCACCTCCAAGCGGGTGAAAACTTGTTCTTGGAGGAGATAAAAAAGATATATATATATATAAAGATATATAATGTATTTATACAGTACATAAACAGGTATACAGCGTATTGGTGAAATTGTGAAATGGCTCTGAGTGGAGTAGGTCACAATGAGAAAATTGTTGGGCAACACTGATTACTCCCCCAGTAACTAAGGAAAGGAGTCAGTAACACGATATAAAGTGCAGGAATCACAAATCCACAGAAATCTGACTCAAAGTGGGAAGAAGTGTGGGCTCTCATACTGAGGAAAAAGTTGAGTCAGAAAACTCTGGATTAAAGTTATAGATCAAGTTTTCATTAGATGTCATGTCTGGCTCACATTGTTCTCCTTTGTTGAATAGAATGCAATAATGTAAATAAATACTTAGTACAGTGTCTAATGCACTGAAAAGAATCAATGACACTTCTAAATATTAATAAACACATGGTTTAACAAATTTATATTGACCCCTTGAAACGCTGAGGTGATTTTTTAGTCTCCAAAAGCCTAGAAAATGACATAAGCAGATGGTTTTAAATGAAAATAGTTTGAATATAAAGTAGTCTCTCAGCAGAGTAATCAAATTCAGAAATGAGTTATTGAAGTAAGCTTTAGAACCTCTATTTCTAAAAAATTTTAGGTAACTACACCTCCATTTGCTCAAGATGATTTATACATTCATGAGCCTTAAGTAAAGGGGCTAGACCAGATGGTCTTGAATTCTCTTCCACATCTATTTTTCAGACCTCAAATAGTTTGTGTTAAACATGCTACTTTAAAACTATATATAATGGATAAAATGGGTAGGACAAAACGCTAACCCATGTTCTAAAAAACACAGTAGCTTATGTTCTGAAACAATTTGTCTATAAAATTCTGTCAAAAATAACAAATGATGATTGCACTCATAATTAACAATTCCAGGGATTTCTTGAGTCTAAAACAGAAGAAAAAATATTTGATTAATGCATTACTGAAAGTTCATGTTCTAGTAGGCCTATGTGAATTGTCAGTGTATATTCCATAGCTCGTTATCATTTATCTTCATCAGCCATAGGCCAAAATTACCAGAGTCCAATTACTTTGCTTCCTAGATTCAAGAGAGAGGAAGAGAAATTATGTCAGTCTACCACAGGAGATGGCTTAAAATGCCTGAGGTAAAGAAAGTAATCTACTGTTCTCTGACATTCACTGCCTGAAAGTCATTCACATTAACAACCATTCAAACTTGTTTAGTGCAAGCCAATTGCTTCTATTTCCCTCTTGTCAGTTACATTAGCTTCAATTCAAATTTAACTCTTACAAAATTAAAAAAAATAAAACTCTCACAAAGCTTGACAAGGGTATATATGAGACCTGACAGAACATAATGCTTCTAAATTTACTAACTTTAATATAATGATCTTCATTTTTATTTTCACAAGAACTCTCTACCTTTTAGTAATACGCTAATTTTCATTCTCTTATTTTTTGCCCTGAACCAGGGTTGTGATGATGGGCAAATAAATGTTTATCAATATTAAAAAAAAAAAAAATCCTTCATTTATACTAAGTACAGCATTAGCAGAAAAAAACAAATGTCGCTAATTTCAAGCAAGACTATGTCATTATTTACCATTACAAGACAGAGATCAAGTTGCATTTCAAATTGCATAATATAATCCAATATTCTTTCACTAGGAACTATTATATAACAGACCATTAACTTCCAGACAATTTAGAGCTCACAAGGTTAACATCAGCACTACAAAAAGGAAATGGGGATGACATTTAAATAACAGTAAGTGAAAATATTCTATTTTACAACATAATGGAGATATTATGTTTGATGTTTATCTGTTATGCAGGATTGTAAGACTTTGATGTTTTATAAGCCTTTTCACTAAAATTTAATATTATTTAAAACAGATTTTACATGTGAATAAAAATGTATGATATATAATACAATTACCAATGAACTGAATCTCAACTTTTTTTTGTTCCTAGTTTTACTCCTTTTATCGTCAGTATGTTTGTGAGTTTGTAAAAGAGAGAAAAAGGAGAAAAGATAATGGTCTAGATCTACTTAAGCTTTACCAAGTCTATCTGTGGTAGAAAAACCAGAATGTGGGCACAGCTAATATACTCACTAAAACTGTCTTAAACTTCTTACATATAGAGAAAGAGCCTCAGGTAAAAGCAACAGATCCAATTATATTTAGAAATAATTAATTGTCAAATCCTGAGTGAAGACTACATTTCAATTAAAAAATGAGCCAAATACGTTTTTATATGTTCAATGGGTCAAAGAAAGTCTTTCCTGCCAGTTAACTCTATCTGGGTGAGGTCCATTAATTTTCAAAATTGAGCAGTGAAACAACTTACAGAAAGCTGCAAATATTAACAAGATTTGCACCTTGTCCTCAGAGATGGTGATCAAGACCTCAGAAAAAATATTATCATGCTTTTTCTCCGCTGTGATGTTTTAAGTTTCTTTAGGCTGGAACAAACATAAATGAGCTACCAATTTGTCTTTTCTCTATTATATGGGGGTGTGTTTATGCCATAAAAATAAAACAATGTGACAAACAGCTTGATAGAAAAAGTATTTCTCACTTTCCCTTAGAACTTTATGCTTGATGGCAGAGAAAAAGAAGAGATGCTGTCATATGTAAAAAAAAAAAAAAAAGGTTAAAAGCAAGCTGAGTTAGCTAACCACTTATTATAGCAAAGGTTCTTATACATTTTTTATGCCATGACTCCCTTTGGCAGCCTACTAAAGTCCAGTCCTCTTATAAGAAGTTTCACAAATGCATAAAACACAGAGTTGCACTGGAAATGAGTTACAATGAATAACAGGTATCACATTATCTTTTAAATATGCAATACAGTAATAAATGTTTATTTAGTAATGCTTTAAATAGAGACAGGCCTATAAAATACTGTAATTTAAAAGTAGTGGTAAGAGTAAGTGATATTTTAAGCTATCTACAACATCTGTAACATGATATAAAAATATCCATGAAGTTTGTCAGAAACAAAGTCATCGATGTTACTATCACAGGTTATAGTGTTTCTTCACAAGTAAAGGAAATACTCAATTAGAGTTGGAAATTACAGGAAATAAGATGTAATTTTTTTTTCATGTATAAATTCTCCCATGGTGAGTTCAACTCTAAAATAATAAATTTAAGAACCCCTGTTTCAAAGGGGTACTTTCCAGTCTCCGTCATCTTCCTTTACAGCTCCCTCTCATCAGACACACAAATCCTTCATCAATATTTCCAACCATTATCTTCTAGAGGACACTCCACAACCAACTCTATAGACCTCACAGTAGTGGCCATCACTGAAGCTACTACATGGCACATCTGATACATAAACATATAGACGTGCATGCACGCATGCTAAGTCACTTCAGTCACGTCCAACTCTTTATGACTCTATGGACTATAGCCTGCCAGGACCCTCTGTTCATGGGACTCTCCAGGCAAGAATATTAAGAATATTGCAGTGGGCTGCCCTCCTGTAGGGAATGTTCCCAGCCCAGAAACTGAACTCACGCCTCTTATGTCTCCTGTCTGGGCAGGAGAGTTCTGTATCTCTAGTACCTCCTGGGAAACCCAATATATAGATATCCAGATATTTGAAAAAGAGCATTAATGATGATCAGAAACAGAGGTAATACTCTGAGACAACTGTTCAAATTCAGAGGTATAACTTTCATCATGAAGAAAGTACGGTATCTGTTCTAGAATAAAGCGTGATCCTATAATCTTAGTCATTACCAGTTATGACCCTATGTTCATCTCTCAGTTGCTTTCTCCATGAAAGAAAATCTTTACCCACTGGTTGTAATGGATTATTAATAGCTTTAGAGTTTAACTTAGTTTTGTATATTACATGAAATTGGCTGACTAGTATATTATGGTTTATTCTGGTGAAACTACAAATCTCCAGCACCTCTAATTTATGATAAAAATGAGTCAGCTTTGAAACCATTAATATAGTTAATATCTGTACCCTAAAAAGTTATTAGATATAGAACTAGATTTAAGTTAATTTCTGCATTCTAATCATTAGCTGGAATGAACTAGTTTGCTGATGTGCATTTAATAGATACTGCTTTAAAAAGGATAAAATACTGATAAAGTTGGGGATGGTAGAAGACTAACAGCATTTAGCAAATCACTGAAGGTGGGAGAAAGGCCAGAAAAAATGAACATCTGAAAAAAGGCAGACAACATACATAAAAATGAAATTAGCTGATAAAAAACAGGAAAACATTCAAGTGTTTTCCATATTTTCAAAAATACTTTGGAGAATAAAAATGTTCTAATTGTAAATATTTAAAGTGCAAAGAAGGGGCTATAAAAGAAAAGGAGGTGAAAATTAAGTTGCCACAATTCACCAGGAAGAAAATACAAATGATCGAGTAAGAAAAAGTTCAAGCTTGGGGTAATTAGGTAATTAATCAAAATATATAAATATAAATAAAAAACAAATTTCTGTTTTCCACTCAGGCTGCCAAAAGTTAAAGCCTGGCAATATCAAATACTACAGAAGATGCAGAGAAGCTGGGACTTGATAATTGACAGTAAAAGCATTACCAAATATAATACTTTGGAATGCATTTCACAATTTCTTATAAAAGTGAATATGGACATATCATATGACGTTAGCATTCCAATTTTAGTAATACACTATAGGAAAACTTCTACATTCTTAACGATGAAACATACAAAAAATATTCATTACAGCATTGCTTATAATTGAAAAGAACCCAGAAATAATTTAAATGATCATCTGTGGAAGAATGATACTAAACGACAAATCACAAAGTGGAATAATTTTTCAGCGACTAAACTGGATTAATATGACTCTGCATGTGTCTCTCAGTCACCCAGTCATGTCCAGCTCATTGCGACCCCCTGGATTGTAGCCCACTAGGTCCTGCTGTCAGTGGAATTTTCCAGGCAAGAATACCGGAGTGGGTTGCCGTTTCCTACTTCAGAGGATCTTCCAACCCAGGGATCGAACCTATGTCTCCAGTGCCTCCTGTATTGGCAGGCAGATTCTTTATTACTCTGCCACCTGGGCTCTATGGATAATAATAAAAACCTAAGAGAAACTAAGACAAAAGATTATTTGATATATTTGTTCATATAATTAATATATTTAAAAAAAAACACTTTAAAATACCACATTCTCCAAGACAATCTACTGGGAAAATTCCACTCAAAAGTGACATATCAAATGAAAAAGGAATAGACAAATCATGGTAAAATGACTGGTTTTAAACACTTAGATGTGGAAGTAGTGTGAAAGAGCAGTAAGAATTATGACTACAAAATGGAATACAAACATTGCATAACGTCACAAAGTAAAATAACAATGTTTGTAAGATGTTATTAATTATTAATTAGTGGCAGTAAACTAGGATATTCATGTTTATAGCAAAAAGTCAAGTTGCCATCCAAGACTGAATTTCGAAAAATGATTCTGATCACTTAATATTTACTGTAATTCATTTTCTTACTTCCTGTGATCTTTAAAACATACTTGACCTCATTGACTAGATTTGTTTTCCCACATAATAACAAACATAACACTCCTCATTCAAATCTCACAGGTGCAGTTCTACATGTTTTCATGGATATTGTGTAAATTCTACGTGTGCAAGCTTATTTTTAGAATTCCTATAGATAAAATCACCCAGGACTTTTTGGTGCATTACATTAAACAAACCTTACATGAAGAAAAAAGTCAAAGAAAGAACAGAAAGAAATAAACACTTGTGATGGGAAAATTTTACCTAGCTGTCAGTCATTATTTTAGTTTCACCTAGTTTCCTATTTTAATATATACAATTAACTATTATTAAGAACTAGTGCATATGGAATACACTTTACAAATTAGTTTATCCAACCATTAACCCTTCCCCTCTCTATCTTTATCCTCTTTACACAAATATACATACATACACACACATACACATAGAAAGTGATGCATAAATGAAATTCACCAGAAGTTAATAATCAATATATTTTCCTACATAACATAACATTTAGGTGATTTTATTTTCTTTTTTTTGCATACTTGATTTCAACCTTTGAAACTATGATAGAAAATCAATAGAAAAATAAACTAGGAAATACTAACCTTATTTTTTAAATATCTACATACAGTAAAACAAAGCAGACCCAAAATGCACACACGACTAGGCAAATAAAATAACAGAGACTCAGAACTACTAGTTAGATTATTATTACATGTTTTGCATTGCTTTCACTAAGACAAACTCTCAAAAATATCTCCAGTTTCATAAAATAAGCAATAAAATTTATTATAAACTCATATGGTACTATAGGAATAAATATTCAAGTATTAAAAATTAATGAAACCAAAACCTAATTTATCATGTTTGTAAAAGTTTGTGAAATAGAACAATTATACTTCAAGAAGTAACAGATAATAAAAAAGCAAAACACCTATGAGAAAATGGGTTAAAACTATTTAATATAGCATTGGATATTTATCAAAGTTCTGTGTGATAGATGAATTTCTAAGCTAGTTCTCCATTACATGAGTATTTTTTCTATACTGTGATGAGGAGAAAGTTACTAAAATTCTGACCGGCAAGTTTTCCTGTGGCTTTAATATCAACTGCTCATAGGAGACATAGCTTTTAGAAAATCAATTTACTCATAGCCTCGAGACAAAATAATTTGGTAGCAACAAGAGGAAAGAGGTACTCAAAAGGATTGCCTGAAGGATATGCATTAAAGACAGTCCTCTAGACAGATTCCATTTTATCCTTAAATCAAGGCTGATCTCCTGATAAGCTAATTTTTTTTTCTTATCTTCAAAATTAAGACAAGGTATATTTTTCTGAAGCAACTAATTTATTTTATATTATGAAAACTATGACTTCTATGGATAAGGCTATGTTATCTTGGAGTCACAAGTATCTAGATTCACATCCCAGCTCAACAAGTTAATAGCTGTGTGACCTGAGACAAAACTCTTCAATTCTCTGAAGAGTAAATGTAAAACTTAACAAATATAAATATAAAACTTAACAAACCATCACTTTGTAGTGTACTGCAATAATTGCATAACACAATTATGTGTCAAATACTGAGAACAGTTCTTAGAATGTTATAAGTGACTGATAAATGGTTTTTACTATAAATAATACCATAGTTATTAACTGATAGAGATTTTACTTTTACTACTAATAAATTCAGAACCAAATATGGTGTCCCTAATAACACCAAGTTCTATGACATAAATGTTTGTTTATTTTTATTACCCCCTAAATCTATCTGTTTTTTTCCCCTAGTATCCTTTAACCCCCAAGTTACTTATCAATTTTTGTTGTTCTGTTCAATCTTGTATGTTCCAGTAAACCATTTCACATTGTTTTTGAAGTTAAGAAGGATATAAATAACACATATAATCATATGTAAATATATAAATAATAAGGCTTTTTCAATAATGTTTTATACACTCTAAAATCAGTCCAGTGTTTACCATGAGACATATAGCTTGTGCTCTGTGTATAATACTATAAGCATAATATTACACATAATATTATAAGTAACATATATTTATTAATAAACATATGTTCAAACTTTATAAATAAATATATGTTCAAGCCTCATCACAACACAATTGGTGAGAAAGCAAAATGGCACAGAATTAGGTACACAGGAAGGGAAAAAAATCCAATTTTTTTAGTTCAGTTTAGTCACTCAGTAATGTCTGCCTCTATGACCCCAAGGACTGCAGCATGCCAGACCTCCCTGTCCATGGCCAATTCCTAGAGTTGACTCAAACTCATGTCCATTGAGTCAGTTTTGCCATCCAACCATCTCATCCTCTGTCATCCCCTTCTCCTCCCACCTTCAATCCTTCCCAGCATCAGGGTATTTTCTAATGAGTCAGTTCTTCGCATCAGGTGGCCAAAGTATTGGAGTTTCAGCTTCAACATCAGTCCTTCCAATGAATATTCAGGACTGATTTCCTTTAGGATGGACTGGTTGGATCTCCTTGCAGTCCAGGAGACCCTCAAGAGTCTTTTTCAACACAACAGTTCAAAACCATCAATTCTTCAATGCTAAGCTTTCTTTAGTTCAACTCTTACACCACATGACTACTGGAAAAACCACAGCCTTGACTAGGCAGAGCTTTGTTGACAAAGTAATGTCTCTGCTTTTTAATATACTGTCTAGGTTGGTCATAACTTTTCTTCCAAGGAGCAAGTGTCTTTTCATTTCATGGCTGCACTCATCATTTGTGGTGATTTTGAAGCCCTGCAAAGTAAAGTCTGTCACTGTTTCCACTGTTTCCCCATCTATTTACCATGAAGTGATGGGACCGGATGCCATGATCTTAGTTTTCTGAAAGTTGAGTAAGTCAACTTTTTCACGCTCCTCTTTGAGGAGCTCTTTAGTTCTTCAACAGGCTCTTTAGTTCTTCACTTTCTGCCATAAGGGTGGTGTCATCTGCATATCTGAGGTTATTGATATTTCTCCTGGCCATCTTGATTCCAGCTTGTGCTTCATCCAGCCCAGCGTTTCTCATGATGTACTCTGCATGTAAGTTAAATAAGCAGGGTGACAACATACGGCCTTGACATCTTCCTTTCCCGATTTGGAACCAGTCTGTTGTTCTGTGTCCAGTTCCAATGACTGCTTCCTGACCGGCATACAGGTTTCTCAAGAGTCAGGTCAGGTGGTCTGGTATTCCCATATCTTTAAGAATTTTCCAGAATTTGTTGTGGTCCACACAGTCAAAGGCTTTGGCATAGTCAATAAAGCAGAAGTAGATGTTTTTCTGGAACTCTCTTGCTTTTTCGATGATCCAACGGATGTTGGCAACTTGATCTCTGGTTCCTCTGCCTTTTCTAAATTCAGCTTGAACATCTGGAAGTTAATATACTGTTCACATATGGTTCACATAGTGTTGAAGCCTGGGTTGGAGAATTTTGAGCATTATTTGCTAGCATGTGAGATGAGTGCAATTAGTGGTAGTTTGAGCATTCTTTGGCATTGCCTTTCTTTGGGTTTGAAATGAAAACTGACCTTTTCCAGTCCTGTGGCCACTGCTGAGTTTTCCAAATTTGCTGACATACTGAGTGAAGCACTTTCACAACATCCTCTTTTAGGATTTGAAGTAACTCAACTGGAACTCCATCACTTCCACTAGCTTTGTTCATAGTGATGCTTCCTAAGGCCCACTTGACTTCACATTACATTAATATAATTTTTGATAGCAAGCACTCCATCAAATGAAATAAATCTTAAACACAGAAGTTTAAATTAACAACTATACCAAAAATTTTCCCCCAAAGGTTAATTATTGGTCGCAAAGAGTTGTACACAACTGAGCGACTTTGCTTTCACTTTGCTGTGAAAAAAGACTGTGATCATTAATTTCTAAATTACATAAAAATCACATATAAAATTTTTTTCTGTTATTCTTGTCATGCATTTACTCAACAAAGGCTATTTCACTGAGAAAGAATGACAAGGAGGCTAAAGAAATGGATAATTCCTTTGCAATTTTGTATGTTTCTAAAATAGTTTAGAAAAACTATTGACTTTAGTCAACATTTTTAAAGGTAATATTTACTTTATTTAAAATGCAAACAGATCTTACCTGGTATATTAATTAACCAGAGAGATGACCTCTTTTTCAGGACTGCCATTTTGGGAGTTAGCACTGAGAATTCATGTGTCATTTTTTAACGTAATAACATAATAAACCTTTCATTTTCTCTCCATGAGAGATACAAATGAGGCAACTAAAGAAGAAAAAAAGTAAAACAACTATTTCTAAACCAGGCATGACAGCAAAGACATTCTAGGAGTATAAAACTTGTAACATAAAATCATCCAAGTAAAAAGGCTTTGTTTTTTGTACATACATCACACCAACTCAAAGACCATAAGTGACTCTAAGAGGCTAAGGTTATAGAATATACAATAGGTCTTTTTAGATATAGAACCATAGTAAGAAAGCAAAACTTCTGTGAATCCCTTTGATTGTACACAGTTGCATATGGACACAGATGCACACACACAACTGACAAAGTATATAAACAAAGAAGCAAATTACACACATCCATTCAACATTCACAAAACTAAAAAAACAGCATCCAGTCCCATCAATTCAAGGCAAACAGAAGGGGAAAAAGTGAAAGCTGTGAAAGATTTTATTTTCTTGGCTTCCAAAATCACTGCGGATGACTGCAGCCATGAAATTAAAAGATGCTTGCTCCTTGGAAGAAAAGCTATGACAAATCTAGACAGCATATTAAAAAGCAGAAATATCACTTTGCCAACAAAGATCCATATAGTCAAAGCTATGGTTTTTCCAGTAGTCATGTATGGATGTGAGAGTTGGACCATAAAGAAGGCTGAGTGCTGAAGAATTGGTGCTTTTCAACTGTGGCACTGGAGAAGACTCTCGAGAGTCTCTTGGACAGGAAGGAGATCAAACCAGTGAATCCTAAACAAAATCAACACTGAATTTTCATTGGAAGGACTCATGCTGAAGCTGAAGCTCCAATACTTTGCAACCTCATATGAAGAGGCAGCTTATTGGAAAAGACCCTGATGCTGGGAAAGATTGAGGGCAGGAGAAGAAGGGAACAGAGGATAAGATGCTTGCTCTGTGGATGGAAGTCTGAGAAAACATGGGATATAGTGAAAGACAGAGAAGTCTGGTGTACTAGAGCTCATGAGGTCTGAAAGAGTTGGATAGGACTTAGGAACCAAACAACAACATATAGCCATAGAGGGTTTCCTTCAATTTCACTATGATGCTTGCTGGATATAATGATTTTTTTTAGCTTACAAAGGGACAGGGAAGTAGAATGAATTTGAACTCTGGGCAATAGTGAGGGTAGGCTGCAGTGGGGAGAGAAGTACAGGAAAACAGAACAAAAAAGTAATACTTTAAGTAAAATTTTACTTTCCTCAATACAGTTAGTCCAGAGTCACTTTAGCCAGAGTGTCACAACCTATATATACATCAACTGGGTCTGAGTGATGAAAATTTGCCAAGCTAGAGGTGATGCATTATTTGTCAAAAAGATTGAACTGCACTTTTATATTAGTACAAGGAATGACAGGGCATGATTATTGCCACAAGCATGAGGCTCTTTAGGGGTAATGTGAGCACCTGAACAGTAGGTAGTAACGGGAAATGTCTATCTCTTCTTCTTTGCTTTCAAGGTAGGTACTTGTAACATGCCTTGTTACACTGCCAAACCATTTCTCACTCCAACTCCTTAAATATCACCTGTCCAAGCTGAGGATCTATTTTTAACTGAACACATATGCACTATTCATTGCTAACAACCTTAATATAATAAGGGCTTTACTAGTCCCATGAAAACTAAAATACTGTGTACTGTTTGTAATATGGAAGCATCATCTCTGTTCCACTGTTCTGCAG